>NC_090875.1:19122945-19125445 GCF_036669935.1 Montipora foliosa
CGATGCAGGTGTTTTTCCAAGTTGATGTTTTCCGAGTGGGAGGAGAAAAGGACTTTAAAATGCATGTTATTAACTTGTTACCATGGAAACGAAACGACGAGTGATTGATAGGATCAGCAAGATATTTGTTCATTGGGTTGCTTGATAACCGCTGCTATAAACGAAGCCCCTATTTGCACGTCCGTCAGTCTTCCCTGATAAATCAAGGTATGGCCAGCAATATTTCACATGAAGGTAGCTCTTGCTTTCATCTTCCTGATCCATCCTTTCATCTTGTTTCGGAACGTTATTTCGTGAACCTTGTAACAGCCATCATAAATATTGTTTCTTCGCCATTTGGTATCGTTTCAAACCTTTTGATAATGGTTTCCATTTTAAGTAACTCGCGTCTTCGAACGCCATCAAATCTTTTCATATCTTGCCTTGCACTCTCTGATGTATTAGTTGGTCTTTCAGTTCAGCCGGGTTATATTGCCTATAGACTCATGGAAAACCAGCTTCGTTCAGTTCCATGCTTTGTAAGAGTCGCTTACGCTAATGCGTTCTACATTTGCTGTGGAGTTTCTTTCATGACTCTGACATCCATTTCATACGAGCGATTTGTAGCCGTTCGGCTACATACTAGATACAATGAGACTTTCTCATCGCAAAGAGTGCTGAAGTATGTGTCCGCCATCTGGGTCTTCAATATCCTCTTAACTTGCCTACAATGGGCAGGAATTAGTAAAATATCAAGAGGGGCACATTTGCTTGTGTGGTTTTGCTGCCTTCTGACTTCCATCATTGCAAACATAAGAATCATGTTATTTTTACATCGGTACCAAAACCAGGCGAGGTCTATCAACGTAGTTTCACAAAGCATCCAACAGAGGAGAGCAATCACTCGGACAAAAACTATTTGCATGATTGTTGGAATTTATTTCCTGTTAAACTTTCCAGTTTTGTTTGTTACAATTTATCACCAGATTTTACAACAAGACATCAGTTACAACCATTACAGCTGGGCGGAGACTGCTGCTTTTCTGAATTCATGTACAAATCCACTTATCTGTTATTGGAAAAACCGTCACATACGTCAAAGTGTGAAGTCAATATTGAGGAATTTGAGTTGTTGCTAACTCTAGCTAATATCATGTTTTATTCAAGAAACATAGATACCCTGGTGATCAGTACAATTCCATAGTTAATGCCATTCAATCGTGCATCGATTTGACAGGGATTGATTGTCTGGAACACCACGTGCCTTACACGCAAGCGTCACGTGACTATGCACTGTTTCTAAATCTCTTTCAGCAATTGCCGAGTAGTTGGTAAGACAGCCGCGTTATCTTTCTTTGCAGGGACCTGTAAGATCTAAGACGGCGACGAAAATGAAAATCTCTTGGAACTGTTTGAACCTTTTCAGAGATTGTTCCAGCTTAAAGTGCCACAATGATCAAAAACTTCCTCCCTTTTTTTCTTCAGATTTTGAAAGTGTGTTTGCTTAACACCTGAATGGCAAAATGTTGAGCTTTGACTTTTATCCAAAGGTTGTTTACTTTGTATTCGTGCTCCGCCATTACTCACGAGGAAACTGACCGATTGGACCTCAGAGGGTTGGATTCAGGAAACAGTGATGTCATTTACTCACTAGCTTAAAATGCAGCTTATTATATATTATATACGTCTGAAAGCCCAAAAATTAATTCTGAACCTTTGACGTCATTTTCTCCTCGATCCAGCTTTTTAAAGATCTTAAGTTAGTAGTGGCGGACCATTAAATAGGAAAATTCCAGTTAAAATAAAAACGTGTCTTTTTTAAATCAAGGCTTAAAAGTTTGGTCGCTTACTGTTTAGTTAACATAGTTTTGAAATCGGCAGGTACAAAAAACACGTTACAGGTAATTGTTTGATCCTAAACTCGGGTGAGAAATTTATTTAGTTGCGGATATGGCTATTGACGCTGATTATGATTCTTGCTTGCACGCACGGAATGAAAATTAATGGGAAGATTTTTTTGCCTCTAATAGCAAATATGTTGTTGGTTTCAATAAATGTTTTCGCTAGAAAAGTTTTTGTGAGATCTTTCGGCCTTTGTGGATTCATCGGGTTGTGTAATATTCGGGCTTAACTAATTTTTATACACAGGTTGAAATTTGATACGCGTGCAGTTTTCATGATAAAGATGACAGGAGTTTTAGCCGTGTTCTTTCTGGCAAATGATTAATAGGAAGCCACAGTTTTTAACGTCAGAAAAATATTCATTTACTCATTCTAGTGTAAAATGAAGTTAATTTGGGAAGCCCACAATATTTCTTTAAGCTCATCTATTGCCCATTTAGGTAAATATTTACGTTCTTGACAAAATTAAAAAATTTTAATTATTCTAAAAACTAGTTTACCTAAATTGAAGAAATGCTGCCGAGGGGAAGGCTCGTGCCCCCAACTGGGCCTCTTTCTGGACCCCATTCGAGACACCGTGACGTCATTAAATTTTAAAATCAAAATCGCAAGGTCTTTT
>NC_090875.1:19135445-19140445 GCF_036669935.1 Montipora foliosa
GGCAAATATGGCGAAAATTAATGACAATTTTGCCACAATCGCCAATAATGAAAAACATAAAGCAATGAAGTGGGCCATCAAAATAATCGAAATGTGAGCTAAGGAGACCTTTCTAGCCCTTAATAAAAAGAACGAACCATACACAATATGATGTTTGTCTACGGCACTAATAGATAAATGTGCTGAGGTGCAACACATTGTATTCATCCGCTCGCCATTTGGTAAATGTCAATTTCGCCAATTGTTGGCCAAGTAACAGCATAACCTGCATGACACAGGTCACATTTAAATTTATAAACAAGGGATTGTTGGTTCACTTCGCGGAGTTTCAGATGCTGTTTGATCGTGTGGCTGACAAACGTGGGCTGGACGGTTACTGGAATCTTCCGGCTCAGATCTTTCAGTTGTGCTCGAACAATATCGGTTTAAGCCTGGTCTTTAAATGGAAGAACAACGCAAACAGGATCTAATTCATTGCATTCATTGTTAATTAAACAGCTGGTAACTCGAGAACAGGATGATCAGAAGCTTTGACTGCAATAAAGCGGGAGATGGTGGAATTAATTAACCTGTCTGGGTAACTCACTCCAGGAAACACCAATCTACTTCTTTGTTTTATATTTATACTTATGCAAATTTTTATCTTCACTTTTAGCTTAATAATGACCGAAGTTCGGTCGAGACGTATTGTCTTTTTACCGTTGATTTTTACTTCAAATTGTTTAAGAAACCTTTACTTATACGGATTCTTATTTTAAGCAGTAGAAAAAACTTTCGAATTAAATAGCGGGAACGTTCTCCAAACTTATACTAAACCGATGCAGGTGTTTTTCCAAGTTGATGTTTTCCGAGTGGGAGGAGAAAAGGACTTTAAAATGCATGTTATTAACTTGTTACCATGGAAACGAAACGACGAGTGATTGATAGGATCAGCAAGATATTTGTTCATTGGGTTGCTTGATAACCGCTGCTATAAACGAAGCCCCTATTTGCACGTCCGTCAGTCTTCCCTGATAAATCAAGGTATGGCCAGCAATATTTCACATGAAGGTAGCTCTTGCTTTCATCTTCCTGATCCATCCTTTCATCTTGTTTCGGAACGTTATTTGGTGAACCTTGTAACAGCCATCATAAATATTGTTTCTTCGCCATTTGGTATCGTTTCAAACCTTTTGATAATGGTTTCCATTTTAAGTAACTCGCGTCTTCGAACGCCATCAAATCTTTTCATATCTTGTCTTGCACTCTCTGATGTATTAGTTGGTCTTTCAGTTCAGCCGGGTTATATTGCCTATAGACTCATGGAAAACCAGCTTCGTTCAGTTCCATGCTTTGTAAGAGTCGCTTACGCTAATGCGTTCTACATTTGCTGTGGAGTTTCTTTCATGACTCTGACATCCATTTCATACGAGCGATTTGTAGCCGTTCGGCTACATACTAGATACAATGAGACTTTCTCATCGCAAAGAGTGCTGAAGTATGTGTCCGCCATCTGGGTCTTCAATATCCTCTTAACTTGCCTACAATGGGCAGGAATTAGTAAAATATCAAGAGGGGCACATTTGCTTGTGTGGTTTTGCTGCCTTCTGACTTCCATCATTGCAAACATAAGAATCATGTTATTTTTAGATCGGTACCAAAACCAGGCGAGGTCTATCAACGTAGTTTCACAAAGCATCCAACAGAGGAGAGCAATCACTCGGACAAAAACTATTTGCATGATTGTTGGAATTTATTTCCTGTTAAACTTTCCAGTTTTGTTTGTTACAATTTATCACCAGATTTTACAACAAGACATCAGTTACAACCATTACAGCTGGGCGGAGACTGCTGCTTTTCTGAATTCATGTACAAATCCACTTATCTGTTATTGGAAAAACCGTCACATACGTCAAAGTGTGAAGTCAATATTGAGGAATTTGAGTTGTTGCTAACTCTAGCTAATATCATGTTTTATTCAAGAAACATAGATACCTGATAATCAGTACAATTCCATAGTTAATGCCATTCAATCGTGCATCGATTTGACAGGGGTTTGATTGTCTGGAACACCACGTGCCTTACACGCAAGCGTCACGTGACTATGCACTGTTTCTAAATCTACTTCAGCAATTGCCGAGTAGATGGTAAGACAGCCGCGTTATCTTTCTTTGCAGGGACCTGTAAGATCTAAGACGGCGACGAAAATGAAAATCTCTTGGAACTGTTTGAACCTTTTCAGAGATTGTTCCAGCTTAAAGTGCCACAATGATTAAAAACGTACTTCCTTTTTTTCTTCAGATTTTGAAAGTGTGTTTGCTTAACACCTGAATGGCAAAATGTTGAGCTTTAACTTTTATCCAAAGGTTGTTTACTTTGTATTCATGCTCCGCCATTACTCACGAGGAAACTGACCGATTGGACCTCAGAGGGTTGGATTCAGGAAACAGTGACGTCATTTACTCACTAGCTTAAAATGCAGCTTATTATATATTATATACGTCTGAAAGCCCAAAAATTAATTCTGAACCTTTGACGTCATTTTCTCCTCGATCCAGCTCTCTCAAGATCTTAAAGTTAGTAGTGGCGGACCATTAAATAGGAAAATTCTAGTTAAAATAAAAACGTGTGTTTTTTAAATCAAGGCTTAAAAGTTTGGTCGCTTACTGTTTAGTTAACATAGTTTTGAAATCGGCAGGTACAAAAAACACGTTACAGGTAATTGTTTGATCCTAAACTCGGGTGAGAAATTTATTTAGTTGCGGATATGGCTATTGACGCTGATTATGATTCTTGCTTGCACGCACGGAATGAAAATTAATGGGAAGATTTTTTTGCCTCTAGTAGCAAATATGTTGTTAGTTTCAATAAATGTTTTCGCTGGAAAAGTTTTTGTGAGATCTTTCGGCCTTTGTGGATTCATCGGGTTGTGTAATATTCGGGCTTAACTAATTTTCATACACAGGTTGAAATTTGATACGCGTGCAGTTTTCATGATAAAGATGACAGGAGTTTTAGCCGTGTTCTTTCTGGCAAATGATTAATAGGAAGCCACAGTTTTTAACGTCAGAAAAATATTTATTTAGTCATTCTAGTGTAAAATGAAGTTAATTTGGGAAGCCCACAATATTTCTTTAAGCTCATCTATTGCCCATTTAGGTAAATATTTACGTTCTTGACAAAATTTAAAAATTTTAATTATTCTAAAAACTAGTTTACCTAAATTGAAGAAATGCTGCCGAGGGGAAGGCTCGTGCCCCCAACTGGGCCTCTTTCTGGACCCCATTCGAGACACCGTGACGTCATTAAATTTTAAAATCAAAATCGCAAGGTCTTTTGAAGGTCTTTCCGTGACGTCTTTCGTTTCGAAAATACAGCATTTTGAATTTCCGAATTGTCACCTTGCGTGACACCACGATACAAAGCTATTTGGTTGAAAAAAAAAATCCCATCCCGATGAATATCAGCAGTTTTGAGCCTTTAAGTACTTTAGGAGATGTGTTCGTACTCACGTACTGTACCTCATGAGTGAGAAGTAAGCGCTTTTATTGCAAAATGATCTCCAGATGTTTTCGTTGATTACCGGCCGCTATAAAGTTGCGTTAAACGCTTTGACAAATTAACCCAGAAACAGTGTACCGCAGAGACCTGAGAATTGAAGATGCAGTTGAAAGATTTGTTTCCTTCAACATTCCAAGTTCTTGGCCTTTTTCATTTAACGATTTCAAATTTATTTTCTTGTTGCGTGACAGTGTAAACGATACAAGAAGCGAATTGAAAAACATAGTATCATACCGCGCTTCTTAACTTCTCCATTTGCGCATAACCACAACTCCTTGCAAATTTGACCACAATCCCTTGAGTTTCGAAGAAGATTAGGTTCTCCCGATCGGAGAACTGCCTCGTTCGTTCGCTCTAGGCTCACCCACTGCGGCAGCAATAAATGGCGTTTCGTTTCTGGACTGATAATTTGTTAGGGTGTTTGGGAATGAGGAGGACAAACACTTACCTTAAGGAACCCAGTTAACGCTCACGAAGCGTCTAGTTATTGTTTTAAGCGTAGCTTCCTGTTTGTAAATAATTGTTGCCTAAAATGTATTTTTTTTTTGCGATCTGAGTGTGAAACGTTACTACCCTATAATATCTCGCCCAGTCTCTCCATTGAACACCCCGTGTTGTGCAGACTCATAAGGCCAGCCATCTTACTCTATTTGGCAGCTCCAAAAATGGCCGACAGGCATTTCTAAGAATAAAGATCTTTTAGCATAGACATTTTAGATCCGTGAGAAATAATAGTTTCAGCGTGAGAGCGTAAGATTGCATTCGTTTGCGTGAGTCACACGCTCAATGCGTGAGACTTGAGAAGTCTGCCTACTAATGCAGTTACAGGATATTCAGGTCAGTTGGCTACAGCGTCGCACCGGCATCGCAATATCATGGGTTCAAACCCCGTTGAAGTCGGACCAGGCCGTCAGGGGTGGACCTCGATGAGTTCTAAACTTGAGCCTGCGATATGGTCACGTGATACTGGTCACATGGGCATACAAGGTATACAAGGTATTACGCAGACCAAAACCAAATTTTCTAGCACATAGTACCTCATTTTCTCACCCATGGGGATCCGTGCGCGCGGAACTCCGCTTTTTTTAATAAACAAGACTCAACCGAGGGTAAAACAATGCAAATAAGAACAGGTGGAAGTTTTCTTAGTGTTCTCAATGCTATTTCACTGTTAAGTGCCACAACAAGAAAAAAGGTAGAGATTTCCCTTTATGATGATGGAAGATGCGAAACTTTCAGTGAAAAGACGTTAAATTATATATAAAACATTTTAAAATTACATTGGGGAGCATATTTGTTGGTGCTCTTTTCCGCTGCAATTGCACTAAAAGAGGGAAGTGACTAAGGCTCTAGCCAAGTTAATAAACATAAAGCATGCAGTTGTAATAATCGTGAAATTTACCTAGAGGATATACCAAGCTAGGCTTTTATTTTTTTTTGTCCGGACAGAGTTGATATGT
>NC_090875.1:19147945-19155445 GCF_036669935.1 Montipora foliosa
CAAAAACGTTGCAATTTCAAAGTATATATGATATATATATGTCTTTTGTTTCAATCATCAGAAAGGTGAGACACGAACCATGTGTAATCACTACAGCGTAGTAATTGAGCAGTCCTTAGGGAGCCTTTATGTAAATTTCAAGGATATTTAAAGTGATGATTTTTGTATAATAAACGGTCATGAAGGTGGCCAAAATATGGCAAATCATGGTCTCAATTTTTATAGCTAACTCCAGCAAACAGAGCTCAGCCAAAGCAATGTGTTCTAGAATGGTTAGGTTAAGCGAGCCAGAGGCATAAATACATTTAGTATTAAACTCCTGATGAGTGAGGCAAGTCACGAAACAGCGTTGTCGAGATGCAATATCTAGTCTTGTTTTAACTTTTCAACCAAATCATTTATTTCTGCTCTATCTAACGATATCGAGCACTCTATGCAGACAAGTCGATTTTCCGTCCACTTATGTATATATATATATATATATATATTAAGTATGAAAATGTAAAAATGGGGTGTTAACAAACATGCAAGAATAACATAATTAGAAATGAATAAAAAACTGTCGCACGAATTATTTGAGTCTGACTAAAAAACATTTCACAAATGAGACATTCAAATTTTTTAAGATGGTAAAATTCTTGGTAGGATCATTGGAGATATGTTCAGAAATGCACTCAACAACAAAAAGGGCAAAAAAGAGACAATGTTGGCGAATTTGGCAATTATGGCGAAAATTAATGACAATTTTGCCACAATCGCCAATAATGCAAAACACAAAGCAATGAAGGGGGCCATCAAAATCATCGAAATGTCAGCTAAGGAGACCTTTCTAGCCCTTAAGAAAAGAACGAGCTATTCACAATATGATATTTGTCTACGGCACTAATAGATAGATGTATAGGTCACATGCAACACATTGAATTCGTCCGCTCGCCATTTGGAAAACGTCAATTTCGCCAATCGTTGGCCAAGTAACAGCATAACCTGCATGACACAGGTCACATTTAAATTTATAAACAAGGGATTGTTGGTTCACTTCGTGGAGTTTCAGATGTTGTTTGATCGTGTGGCTGACAAACGTGGGCTGGACGGTTACTGGAATCTTCCGGCTCAGATCTTTGAGTTGTGCTCGAACAATATCGGCTTAAGCCTGGTCTTTAAATGGAAGAACAACGCAAACAGGATCTAATTCATTGCATTCATTGTTAATTAAACAGCTGGTAACTCGAGAACAGGATGATCAGAAGCTTTGACTGCAATAAAGCGGGAGATGGTGGAATTAATTAACCTGTCTGGGTAACTCACTCCAGGAAACACCAATCTACTTCTTTGTTTTATATTTATACTTATGCAAATTTTTATCTTCACTTTTAGCTTAATAAGGACCGAAGTTCGGTCGAAACGTACTGTCTTTTTACCGTTGATTTTTACTTCAAATTGTTTAAGAAACCTTTACTTATACGGATTCTTATTTTAAGCAGTAGAAAAAACTTTCGAATTAAATAGCGGGAACGTTCTCCAAACTTATATTAAACCGATGCAGGTGTTTTTCCAAGTTGATGTTTTCAAAGTGGGAGGAGAAAAGGACTTTAAAATGCATGTTATTAACTTGTTACCATGGAAACGAAATGACGAGTGATTGATAGGATCAGCAAGATATTTGTTCATTGGGTTGCTTGATAACCGCTGCTATAAACGAAGCCCCTATTTGCACGTCCGTCAGTCTTCCCTGATAAATCAAGGTATGGCCAGCAATACTTCATATGAAGGTAGCTCTTGCTTTCATCTTCCTGATCCATCCTTTCATCTTGTTTCGGAACGTTATTTGGTGAACCTTGTAACAGCCATCATAAATATTGTTTCTTTGCCATTTGGTATCGTTTCAAACCTTTTGATAATGGTTTCCATTTTAAGTAACTCGCGTCTTCGAACGCCATCAAATCTTTTCATATCTTGCCTTGCACTCTCTGATGTATTAGTTGGTCTTTCAGTTCAGCCGGGTTATATTGCCTATAGACTCATGGAAAACCAGCTTCGTTCAGTTCCATGCTTTGTAAGAGTCGCTTACGCTAATGCGTTCTACATTTGCTGTGGAGTTTCTTTCATGACTCTGACATCCATTTCATACGAGCGATTTGTAGCCGTTCGGCTACATACAAGATACAATGAGACTTTTTCATCGCAAAGAGTGCTGAAGTATGTGTCCGCCATCTGGGTCTTCAATATCCTCTTAACTTGCCTGCAATGGGCAGGAATTAGTAAAATATCAAGAGGGGCACATCTACTTGTGTGGTTTTGCTGCCTTCTGACTTCCATCATTGCAAACATAAGAATCATGTTATTCTTACATCGGTACCGAAAACAGGTGATTTCTATCAACGTAGTTTCACAAAGCATCCAACAGAGGAGAGCAATCACTCGGACAAAAACTATTTGCATGATTGTTGGAATTTATTTCCTGTTAAACTTTCCAGTTTTGTTTGTTACAATTTATCACCAGATTTTACAACAAGACATCAGTTACAACCATTACAGCTGGGCGGAGACTGCTGCTTTTCTGAATTCATGTACAAATCCACTTATCTGTTATTGGAAAAACCGTCACATACGTCAAAGTGTGAAGTCAATATTGACAAATTTGAGCTGTTGCTAACTCTAGCTAATATCATGTTTTATTCAAGAAACATAGATACCTGATAATCAGTACAATTCCATAGTTAATGCCATTCAATCGTGCATCGATTTGACAGGGATGGATTGTCTGGAACACCACGTGCCTCACACGCAAGCGTCACGTGACTATGCACTGTTTCTAAATCTACTTCAGCAATTGCCGAGTAGTTGGTAAGACAGCCGCGTTATCTTTCTTTGCAGGGACCTGTAATTTCTAAGACAGCAACAAAAACGAAAATCTCTTGGAACTGTTTGAACCTTTTCAGAGATTGTTCCAGCCTAAAGTGCCTTAATAATCAAAAACATACTTCCTTTTTTTTCTTCAGATTTTCAAAGTGTGTTTTTTTAACACCTGAGTGGGAAAATGTTGAGCTTTGACTTTTATCCAAAGGTTGTTTAATTTGTTTTCATGCTCTGCCATTACTCACGTGGAAACTGACCGATTGGACCTCCGAGGGTTAGATTCAGGGAAAAATGACGTCATTTACTCACTAGGTTAAAATGCAGCGTATTATATATGTATTATATACGTCTGAAAGCCCAAAAATTAATTCTGAACCTTTGAAGTCATTTTCTCTTCGATCCAACTCTCTTAAGATCTCGAGATCTTGCACGCACGGAATGAAATAGGAATACTTTTTTTGCCTGTAATAGCGAATATGTTGTTAGTTTCAATAAATTTTTTCGCTGGAAAAGTTTTGTGAGATTTTTCGGCCTTTGTGGATTCATCGGGTTGTGTAATATTCGGGCTAAACTAATTTTCATACACAAGTTGAAATTTGATACGCGTGCAGTTTTCATGATAAAGATGACAGGAGTTTTAGCCGTGTTCTTTCTGGCAAATGATTAATAGGTAGCTACAGTTTTTAACGTCAGAAAAATGTTTGTTTAGTCATTCTAGTGTAAAATGAAGTTAATTTGGGAAGCCCACAATATTTCTTTAAGCTCATCTATTGCCCATTTAGGTAAATTTCTACGTTCTTGACCAAATTTAATTAATTTTAATTATTCTAAAAACTAGTTTACCTAAATTGTAGAAATGCTGCCGAGGGGAAGGCTCGTGCCCCCAACTGGACCTCTTTCTGGACCCCATTCGAGACACCGTGACATCATCAAATTCTAAAATCAAAATCGCAAGGTCTTTTGAAAGTTTCGAGTTCCGTGACGTCTTTCGTTTCGAAAATACAGCCTTTTGAATTTCCGAATTGTCACCTTGCGTGACACCACGATACAACGCTATTTGGTTGGAAAAAAATGTCCATCCCCATGAATCTCAGCAGTTTGAGCCTTTAAGTACATTAGGAGATGTGTTCGTACTCACGTACTTTACCTCATGAGTGAGAAGTAAGCGCTTTCATTGCAAAATGATCTCCAGATGTTTTCGTTGATTACCGGCCGCTATAAAGTTGCGTTAAACGCTTTGACAAATTAACCCAGAAACAGTGTACCACACAGACCTGAGAATTGGAGAAGTAGTTAAAAGATTTGTTTCCTTCAACATTCCAAGTTCTTAGCCTTTTTCATTTGACGACTTCGAGTTTATTTTCTTGTTGCGTGACAGTGTAAACGATACGAGAAGCGAAATGAAAAACATAGTATCATACCGCGCTTCTTAACTTCTCCATTTGCGCATAACCACAAGTCCTTGCGCCTTTGATCACAATCCCTTGAGTTTCGAAGAAAATTAGGTTCTCCCGATCGGAGAGCTGCCTCGTTCGTTCGCTCTAGGCTCGCCCACTGCGGTAGCAATAAATAGTGTTTTGTTTCTGGACTGATAATTTATTAGGGTCTTTGGGAATGAGTACGAAAACTGGGTTTTAAGGAGGACAAACACTTATTTTACGAACCCATTTTACGCTCACAAAGCGTCTAGTTATTATCTTTAGAGTAGCTTCTTGTTTGTACATAATTGCTGCCTAAAATGTTTTTTTTTTCCGATCAGAGTGTGAAACGTCACTATCCTATAATATCTCGCCCAGTCTCTCCATTGAACACCCCGTATTGTGCAGACCTATACAGCCAGCAATCTTACTCCATTTGGCAGCTCCAAAAATGGCCGACAAGAATTACTAAGAATAAAGACCTTTTAGAATAGACATTTTAGATGCGTGAGAAATGATAGTTTCCGCGTGAGAGCGTAGGATTGCATTCGTTTGCGTGAGTCTCAAGCTCAATGCGTGAGACTTGAGAGCTCTACCTACCAATCCAGTTACAGGATATTCAGCTCAGTTGGCTACAGCGTCGCACTGGCATCGCAAGGTCATGGGTTCAAACCCCGTTGAAGTCTAGTCTTGATCCAATTTGGATATATTACAGAATACCTGTCCACTTACGTTTAACCTGAAAAGGCTGCCATCGCAGTCCCACAGTCACTCTATAATTTACATATTTCATTCCGCTTCAACCTCAAAAGTGCCACAGTTAAATTAATCTCATTGTTTAATCCACACTGCGCACCATTGTGACAGTACATTTTAGGCTCCCTCAGCAACTGCTAAAATTGCGTTCAGAACCTGCGAGTATCATAGCTTCACTTGATTGCATATCCGCAGTTCAATATATGATTTACTTCACTATATCATATCATTCGTTAAAGAGTGAGTGTTTACTTCGCGCAGAAAATCCAACAGCTGAATTTAATCTTCTCTTGCTTTCTGTTGTTCGCTGGAGAATCACAGATCCAATGACGTAAGCATAATCATTTAATTAATCGGCCCTCAAAGTATTCGAAAGCATTCAGAATCTCGCAGTGCAGATTTAGTTGAGCTTAACAGAGAAGAAAAATGCCTTGAGATCCACATCTGCCGCCATTTTGTTTTGTCTTCTTTATCACTTTGACTCCGCTGACCATTGAGACAGTAGACACAATAGCCATGTATATATATTTCTCCTAAATAGAGTTTATGACATGGCCGCGCGGGGATATGAATTTTATCTTCCAGTGCTGAAAGTATACTGCTGAGAGATACTTTCAGCACAAGAAGATAAAGCGGCCATGTAATGTTCTTTTCATTTTGTAGATACTAATGAAATTTCCACATAAAACACAACTTTTTTTATTCATTTTCGAAACAGCAAAATAAAACAATTTAAGTGTGCTGGTGTACCAGCACACTTAAGCGGTAAGCTGTCTTGTAATTGGCTAATTATGTTAATAACCATAGCGACACCAATATCCTCAACCGTGAAAGATAAAGATAGTATCAGTGTTCACTGCGCGCGATGAAGATATGCATGAACTTTTAGTAAAAGGAAAAATCCTGGTATATCCGGCCTCAGATAATGATACAAATATGATAGTTCGGACTCATGTAAAATATTTACATCAGTTCGAGATATATTTGTGTGACCATATATATTTGACGTAGTCACACTAAATTTGCATAGCCGTAAATACTTGTCGTCACCTAATCTCGTACCCAGATCTTCCACGGTCATACGGAAGGAAGATCTGGTAAAGTTCGATTTCGAGCATGCTCAGTGCCAGCGAGGCCCGAAATACGGACTTTTCTATCACTGCGCATGTTCGTACTCTCTGCTGTGATTTTGGGTGACTTTGCGGAATAAACATGGATTTCGAGAGTATTCTTGAAGAGATTCTTTTGGGTAGGGGACAAGGAAACCTTAAACTTGAGCCGAAACAGAGAGAAGCGCTACAGGCGATTGTTTTTCAACGGTCGAGATTGTTTAATTGTCGGAGAAACTGCAGAATCACTAAAACGAGCGCTTAGTCTTAATCAATAAACGAGTGCTATTTTCTTCACACGATCTCGTGAAAAATATAGTTAATCTAACCGTAAAATTCACAATTGATCACTACTTAATTCGCGAGTCACGCTTTAAGAACGAGAAACACTATTTTGAATAAATTACATACTTCAACTTGAATTTATTAGTTTCTGCGTACCGCGTAGCAAGCTACGAAGAACTTTATTCGAGTGGCAGGGTACGTGGGGCTTTCGTCGGTATCATTTACACAAACGTCGCAAATTTTTGAAATGATGCTCCTCAACTGTAAAGCTTCGCGGCGTCGGAAAAAACAAAACTTTCCTCCGCACAACTGACATTTATTCAAAACAGCACATGAGCTTGCGAAAACCAAACCTCCATTAAGTGCCCCGCGAAATAAGCCAATCGGAGCGTAGATTGCATTGCCGCAACCTTTTTTTAGTAGCCAATGAAAAATGGTGTACTGTCGAACTTTACCAGATCTTACATTTCCAGTGACGGAGTGAGATCTGGGTACGAGATTAGTCGTCACCGTAAATATTTGTTTTCGCGGTAGGTGACATATCTTTAATATACAGATTTAGCCAAGCCTAAAAGCAGAGCTCCCGGGTTATTCATTCTTACAATAAGTTAACCTGGCTTGAAGGGGGCAGTTTCTAAAGAAACTGTGGTGCCGCGTCGGTGGGGAAGTAGTATACAAAAATTTGGTTTTATCAACGGAGTTGATAATCTAAATTGGCCACCGTACAGAGATTCTAAGAGCCAGTCTCTCGTCATTTTGGTATTAACGAATATATTCCTATTTTTCACGTTGCCATGTTACCACCAATAGAGTAGCTCCTACTCTACTATAAAAACTACACGTAGCCCATAATTACTCGATTCGCTCTGACGAAGGGCTAACGCTCGAGACGTCAGCTTTTAGAATCTCTGTACGGTGGCCAATTTACATTATCAACTCCGTTGATAAAACCAAATTTTTGTAACCTGGCTTCAGCCTGCGATCCAATCGAAACCCAGTACCTGGTCAACGGTCAACGGTCAACTTCAAAAAACAGCTGACTTCGATGAGTTCTGAACTTGAGCCTGTGATATGGT
>NC_090875.1:19165445-19182945 GCF_036669935.1 Montipora foliosa
CTTGGATATCAGGGAGAGTTCTTAGGAAGTATGTCCAACGATGTTTTAACCCAAACGTGTAGGCGGCATAGCTGGTCTGCGGTTGAGCCCGTGCAAATTCAGCAAGCTGAGCAACGTCGTTGACCCAGCTGGTTACTTTCTCGTTGACATAGTCCTGCAGATAATCCCTTGAGCCTATCACAGCTCCAAGATGCTTCTGCCCCTCTACTGTCACGTTGATGACTGTGTCTTTAAACGCTTCTCTGACAAGTGCCTCCTTTTCTGGCCTTGCGATAATCCAGCACTTTTTAGCGTTTGGAAAGTAACCGATGTCTGGACCTAATGTATTGAGACCATCCCACCATTGCTTGATTTCTGAGATAGTGCCAGCTCCACTATTATTATTATTATTATTATTATTATTATTATTATTATTATTATTATTATTATTATTATTATTATTATTATTATAAGTATAAATATAAATAAAAGAAGTAAAAGTATATATATAAAGTATGAAAATGTAAAAATGGGGTGTTAACAAACATACAAGAATAACATAATTAGAAATGAATAAAAAAACTTTCGCACGAATTAATTGAATCTGACTAAAAAACATTTCACAAATGAGACGGTCAAAATTTTTAAGATGGTAAAATTCTTGTTAGGATCATTGGAGATGTGTCCAGAAATGCACTCAACAACAAAAATGGCAAAAAAGAGACAATGTTGGCGAATTTGGCAAATATGGCGAAAATTAATGACAATTTTGCCACAATCGCCAGTAAGGCAAAACAAGCACAAAGCAATGAATGGGGCCATCAAAATCATCGAAATGTGAGCTAAGGAGACCTTTCTAGCCCTTAATAAAAGAACGAGCGATTCACAATATGATATTTGTCTACGGCACTAATAAATAAATGTACTGAGGTGCAACACATTGAATTCGTCCGCTCGCCATTTGGTAAACGTCAATTTCGCCCATCGTTGGCCAAGTAACAGCATAACCTGCATGACACAGGTCACATTTAAATTTAAAAGCAAGGGATTGTTGGTTCACTTCGCAGAGTTTCAAATGTTGTTTGATCGTGTGGCTGACAAACGTGGGCTGGACGGTTACTGGAATCTTCCGGCTCAGATCTTTGAGTTGTGCTCGAACAATATCGGCTTAAGCCTGGTCTTTAAATGGAAGAACAACGCAAAAAGGATCTAATTCATTGTATTCATTGTTTGTATAAATACACAGGTGATTTTACAAAATCGCGCGCTCTCATTGGCTCGCTATCTCGTATTATCGGCCGATAATCACCTCGACGGACAAAATGGCTGCCATTAGTCGTTTTGCCACTGTAAGTGAAGATGATTTCGCGTTAAAATGTTTTTTTTTCTCTTTTTTGAAATAATTACCTGTGTATTTATTCTAAAACTATTATTCCTCAGGCTAAGTGATTATCGGTGAATATTCACCGATAATCACGTCGCCTTCGGCGAATAATCGTTAATTAAACAGCTGGTAACTCAAGAACAGGCTGATCAGAAGCTTTGACTGCAATAAAGCGGGAGATTGTGGAATTAATTAACCTGTCTGGGACACATTTGCTTGTGTGGTTTTGCTGCCTTCTGGCTTCCATCATTGCAAACATAAGAATCATGTTATTTTTACATCGGTACCGAAACCAGGTGAGGTCTATCAACGTAGTTTCACAAAGCATCCAACACAGGAGAGCAATCAGTCGGACAAAAACCATTTGCATGATTGTTGGAGTTTATTTCCTGTTAAACTTTCCAGTTTTGTTTGTAACAATTTATCACCAGATTTTAGAACAAGACATCAAAAGTTACAACCATTATAGCTGGGCGGAGACTGCTGCTTTTCTGAATTCATGTACAAGTCCACTTATTTGTTATTGGAAAAACCGTCACATATGTCAAAGTGTGAAGTCAATATTGAGGAAGTTGAGCTGTTGCTAACTCTAGCCAATATCATGTTTTATTCAAGAAACATAGATACCTGAAAATCAGTACAATTCCATAGTTAATGCCATTCAATCGTGCATCGATTTGACAGGGATGGATGGTGTGGAACAGCACGTGCCTTACACGCAAGCGTCACGTGACTATGCACTGTTTCTAAATCTACTTCAGCAATTGCCGAGTAGATGGTAAGACAGCCGCGTTATCTTTCTTTGCAGGGACCTGTAAGATCTAAGACGGCAACGAAAATGAAAATCTCTTGGAACTGTTTGAACCTTTTCAGAGATTGTTCCAGCTTAAAGTGCCACAATGATCAAAAACTCACTTCTTTTTTTTCTTCAGATTTAGAAGGTGTGTTTTCTTAATACCTGAATGGCAAAATTTTGAGCTTTGACTTTTATCCAAAGGTTGTTTACTTTGTGTGTAAGTTTTGGATTTCATGCTCGCCATTACTCACGTGGAAACTGACCGATTGGACATTACAGGGTTGGATTCAGGAAAAAGTGACGTCATTTACTCACTAGCTTAAAATGCAGCTTATTATATATTATATACGTCTGAAAGCCCAAAAATTAATTATGAACCTTTGACGTCATTTTCTCCTCGATCCAGCTCTCCCAAGATCTTAATTAAAGTTGGCGGACCATTAAATAAGAAAATTCCAGTTAAAATAAAAACGAGTCTTTTTTAAATCAAGCCTTAAAACTTTGGTCGCTTACTGTTTAGTTAACATAGTTTTGAAATCAGCAGGTACAAAACACACGTCACAGGTAATTGTTTGATCCTGAGCTCGGGTGAGAAATTTATATAGTTGCGTATATGGCTATTGGCGCTGATTATGCTTCTTGCTTGCACGCACGGAATGAAAATTAATAGGAATATTTTTTTGCCTCTAATAGCAAATAAGCTGTTAGTTTCAATAAATTTTTTCGCTGGAAAAGTTTTTGTGAGATTTTTCGGCTTTTGTGGATTCATCGGGTTGTGTAATATTCGGGCTTAACTAATTTTCATACACAGGTTGAAATTTGACACGCGCGCAGTTTTCATGATAAAGATGACAGGAGTTTTAGCCGTGTTCTTTCTGGCAAGTGATTAATAGGTAGCCACAGTTTTTAACGTCAAAAAATTGTTTGTTTAGTCATTCTAGTGTAAAATGAGGTTAATTTGGGAAGCCTACAATATTTCTTTAAGCTCATCCATTGCCCATTTAGGTAAATATTTACGTTCTTGACAAAATTTAATTAATTTTAATTATTCTAAAAACTAGTTTACCTAAATTGTAGAAATGCTGCCGAGGGGAAAGCTCGTGCCCCCAACTGGACCTCTTTCTAGACCCCATTCAAGACACCGTGACGTCATCAAATTCTAAAATCAAAATCGCAAGGTCTTTTGAAAGTTTCGAATTCCGTGACGTCTTTCGTTTCGAAAATACAGCATTTTGAATTTCCGAATTGTTACCTTGCGTGACACCACGATACAAAGGTATTTGGTTGGAAAAAAATGTCCATCCCTATGAATCTCAGCAGTTTGAGCCTTCAAGTACATTAAGAGATGTGTTCGTACTCACGTACTTTACCTCATGAGTGAGAAGTAAGCGCTTTCATTGCAAAATGATCTCCAGATGTTTTCGTTGATTACCGGCCGCTAAAAAGTTGCATTAAACGCTTTGACAAATTAACCCAGAAACAGTGTACTGCAAAGACCTGAGGAATGGAGATGTAGTTAAAGGATTTGTTTCCTTCAACATTCCAAGTTCTTGGCCTTTTTCATTTATCGATTTCGAATTTATTTTCTTGTTGCGTGACAGTGTAGACGATACGAGAAGCGAAATGAAAAACATAGTATCATACCGCGCTTCTTAACTTCTCCATTTGCGCATAACCACAACTTCTTGCGCCTTTGACCACAATCCCTTGAGTTTAGAACAAAACTAGGTTCTCCCAATCGGAGAGCTGCCTCGTTCGTTTGTTCCAGGCTCACCCACTGTAGTGTTTCGTTTATGGACTGGTAATTTGTTAGGGTGTTTGGGAATGAGTGCGAAAACTGGATTTTGAAGAGGACACACTTAACTTAGGCAACCCAGTTTACGCTCACGGAATGTCTAGTTATTACTTTTAAGTAACTTCTTGTTTGTAAATAATTTTCGCCTAAAATGTATTTTTTTGCGATCTGAGTGTGAAACGTTACTGTCCTATAATATCTCTCCATTGAACACCCCGTAATGTGCAGATTCATAAGGCCAGCCATCTTACTCCATTTGGCAGCTCCAAAAATGGCCGACAGGCATTGCTAAGAATAAAGATCTTTTAGAATAGACATTTTAGATCGGTGAGAAATAATAGTTTCAGCGTGAGAGCGTAAGATTGCATTCATTTGCGTGACTTGAGAGCTCTGCCTACCAATCCAGTTACAGGATATTCAGCTCAGTTGGCTACAGCGTCGCAATGGCATCGCGAGGTCATGGGTTCAAACCCCGTTGAAGTCTAGTCTTGATCCAATTTGGATATATTACAGAATACCTGTCCACTTACATTTATGTCAGTCTATAATTTACATATTTCATTCCGCTTCAACCTCAAAAGTGCCACAGTTAAATTAACCTCGTTGTTTGATCCACACTGCGGACCATTGTGGCAGTACAGTTTAGGCTTCCCTTAGCAACTGCTAAAATTGCGTTCAGAACCTGCGAGATTGAAGCTTCACTTGATTGCATATCCGTAATTCAATATATGATTTACTTCACTATACCATTTCATTCGTTAAAGAGTGAGTGTTTACTTCGCGCAGAAAATCCAACTGCTGAATTTAATCTTCTCTCGCTCTTTGTTGTTCGCTGCAGAATCACATATCTAATGAAGCGTCATCATTTCATCGGCCCTCAAAGCGCTCCAAAACATTCAGAATCTCGCGGTGCAGATTTCGTTGAGCTTGACAGAGAAGAGAAATGCCTTGAGATCCACATCTGCCGCCATTTTATTTTTGTTTTCTTTATCACTTTGACTCCGCTGACCATTGAAACGGTAAAGACAATAGCCGTATTTAGTATAGAGCGGTTTTCAATTGAGTGTCGAAAGTAATTAGCTAATTACTTTGGTTTTGCATCTACTTCACTTAGTGATTGGCTCAAAGTTTTTGCGCCACTTTTTCAACCAATCAAAAGTGAAACCAGAACCAATTGTGGCTCGCGCGTGCACATTTTCCCGCCTTTTCTGTCGGCTACTTGTAATTACTTCGAGTTTTGATTGGTTTGCTGGATTGTCTCCGACCTTTTTGATTGGCCAAAGTAATTACTTTGGTTTTGGTTTTACGGCACTCGATTGAAACTCGCTCTATACTAAAACAGTGGATAGCGTTGAACGCGCGCGCTGATTGGCTACTCAAACTCCCAATACCCTTTGCTATTCACCTCCGAGCAATTCGCGCGGAATTTGCGCCCGAAAATGTTGTAGGTTTTGCAGGAATAAATGAGTTAAAACCATTATTTGTGCTAGACTATCTCACTGTTTTACTATATACTAAAACAACTATTTGCCACAATGTCGGTGGTAAGTGGTGGATATTCTCCGTAATTTCAGCACGAGAAGATAAATTTCGTATCCCCAAGGGGCCATGTAATGTTCTGTTTATTTTATAGATACTGATGAATTTCCACATAAAACACAACCTTTTTTTATTCATGTTCGAAACAGCAAAATAGTGCACATAAAGTGTGCAGGTGTGCCTGAGCGGTAAGCTCTTGTAATTGGCTAATCATGTTAGTAACCATGGTGAAACCAATATCCTCAAACATGAAAGATAAAAATAGTGTCTTCACTGTGCGCGATGAAGATATGGTTTTAGTAAAAGGAAAAATCTTGGTATGTCATCACTATCTATGTAATAATGATATATATATATATAATAGGTCGGACTCCTGTAAAATATTTACATCAGTTCGAGATATATTTGTGTGACCATATATATTTGACGTAGTCACATTAAATTTACACAGCCGTAAATACTAGCCGTCACCGTAAATATTTGTTTTCGTGGTACGTAGGTGACACATTTTTAATATACAGATTTAGCCAAGCCTAAAAGCAGAGCTTCCGGGTTATTCATTCTTACAATAAGTTAACCTGGCTTAAGCCTGCGATCCAATCGAAACCCAGTACCTGGTCAACGGTCAACTTCAAAAAACAGCTGACCTCGATGAGTTCTAAACTTGAGCCTGCGATATGGTCACGTGATACTGGTCACATTGGAGGGGTGGACGTAAGTACGGTATTACGGTGACCAAAACCAAATTTTCTTTCACAGAGTACCTCATTTTCTTACCCACGGTGCTCCGCGCGCGCCTTCGGCGCGTGCAAATCCGCTTTTATTGTTTTTCATAAACAAGATTCAACCGAGGATAAAATAAAGCAAACAAGAACAGGTGGAAGTTTTCTTAGTGTTCTCAATGCTATTTCACTGTTAAGAGCTACAACAAGAAAAAAGGTAGAAATTTCCCATTACAATGATGGAAGATGTGAAAATGTCAGTGTTGAAACGATAGAGTACACATAAAACATTTTAAAATTAAATTGGGGAGCATATGTGTTGGTGCTCCTTCCTGCAGTATTTGCAATTAAATATTAACGTGACTCAGACCCTATCCAAGTTAATAAACGTAAAGCAGTTTTCATAATCGTGAAATTTACCTAGAGGATATACCAAACTAGGTTTTTATTTAATTTTGTCTTGTCAGAGTTGATATGTGTTTATCCTCTTCTTGTCACACTTTTCATGTTTCCGTGTTGAAATCTCGTCTCTATGCAATTTACATAACTTCGAAAAAATTCAGAGACAATAAAATTGAAACTATTGCATCTGTTAAATATGTCAGTCGCACAACGAGTATTTCTTTGACTTTCCGTCCTCCAACTGTTAATTTTTGTGATTTGTTTCGTAATAATTGCGAAAACTTGTGAACAACTTGTGAATACTGTAATGGCTAGTCTGACAACGGTGGCTTGGCAGCGACGAAACACCCGTTGTCAGATTAGCCATTACAGTATTCACAAGGCAAGTTTTCACAAAGTTGTAATGTATTTGGTTTTTGAGGTAAGATTTCTGTTGATATTGAATGTAAGGAGAAATGTAGACTCGGAAAAATATCCGAGTCCCAGATGGGATTTGAACCCACGACCCTCCGTGATCTAGTCGGATGCTCTAACCACTGAGCTACTGGAGACTCTATGGTGAGCAAGGGTCAATTTGTGGGTCTCCACTGGAACCGCATCGCGCGGCTACACAGCCAAGTATTGACTAGCACATTTGAAACTCACTAACAGCATCACGCTGTCACATTAATGCATATCAAGATGCAGCCAACCAACCTCCAAAGGGAGTGTGTTAACGATGAAACAACAACAATGATATTGAATGTAAGGAGAAATGTAGACTCGGAAAAATATCCGAGTCCCAGATGGGATTACACCCGTTGTCAGATTAGACTCGGATATCTTTCCGAGTCTACATTTCTCCTTTCATTCAATATCATTGCTGTTGTTTCATCGTTAAGAATTCTGTCATCATTGTTATTTTAAAGTAAAAACTAACGGTAAAAGGACACGACGTTTCGACCGAACTTCGGTCATTATCTAGCTAAAAGTGAAGATAAAAATTTGTGAAGTATAAATATAAATCAAAATAGTAAAAGGATATATATAAAGTATGAAAATGTAAAAATGGGGAGTAAAAAACATGCAAGAATAATATAATTAGAACTGAATAAAAAACTTTCGCACGAATTGAGTCTGACTAAAAAACATTTCACAAATGAGAAAGTCAAACTTGTTCTTGCACCTTTTTAAGACGGTAAAATTCGCCAACAAGGCAAAGCACAAAGCAATGAACGGGGCCCATAGAAGTTGGCGGATGTGGGCAATTTGACCAGTATGGCGAAAATGACAATTTTGCCACAATCGTCAATAAGGCAAAACATGCACAAAGCAATGAAGAGGGCCATCAAAATCATCGAAATGTGAGCTAAGGAGACCTTTCTAGCCCTTAATAAAAAAAACGAGCGATTCACAGTATGATATTTGTCTACGACACTAATAGATATATGTATAGGTGCAACATATTGAATTCGTCCGCTCGCCATTTGGTAAATGTCAATTTCGCCAATCGTCGACCAAGTAACGTAAAAGTGGTTTGACAAAATTGGCAACATATCGCCAAATGTGCCAATATCGTCAATTTCGCCAAAATCGCAAGAATTTCCCCTAAGTGGTGTTACTAGCAATGGATGAAGTAATTTGACGAAATTGGCAAAGTATTCCCAAATTTGCCGATTTTGTCAATTTCACCAAAATCGCAAACGTTCACCCAAGTGGTGTCAATGCCAATGGATGAACTAATTTGACGAAATTGGCAAAATATCGCCAAAATCGCCAAATCTTCAGCATCCGAGTTTCCTAGATAGCAACGGATGACGTGCTCTGACAAAATTGGCGAAATATCGCCAATTTCGCTAATTTTGCCAAGGTTGTCAATCGTAGGGCTCTTTCGCCAAATCTGCCATTTTTGTCATCCCATGCATTTCTGGACATAAGTGGAGGATCATTGGGCACAAAATAAAGTTCCACACGGAAATGGTTTCCATGCAATAGAGATAGACGCATTCTTGTGCTCGTCTACGCGTTGATGCAAATGCCGCCGCGTGTAAACAGCATAATCTGCATCACACAGGTCACACTTAAATTTATAAACAAGGGATTGTTGATTCACAACAGACGGCTTGGCGTACGTACTACGGCCGAAGCTTGTAGGGGACATGCGAGATAATTCTGGGTGGACAAAAAAAAGCATGTAAATGCGACATAACAAACTAGAAAATCCGAGATAGAAAATGCGACATAACAAAGTAGAAAATACGACATAACAAAGTAGAAAATGGGAGATAAAAAACTAGAGAATGCGAGATAACAAACCAGAAAATGCGAGATAACAAACTAGAAAATGTAAAAAATATATAAAAACTAGAAAATGCAACCCAACAAAATAGAAAATGCGAGATAAAAAAACTAAAAAATGCGAGATAGAAGTGCAAGATGAACAACTAGAAAATGCGACATAGAAAATGCGAGATAAAAGACTAGAAAATGTGAGATAAAGAATTTCTTTAAATTAAAAACTTGGGAATCGAGGAGTGGGGACGGGGAATCCCTACAATAGAAATCTTCATAACGGGGAATGTCGAAATGAGAATAAAGGAGGCCAGTGGAAATTTATTAAAGGTGTGACAATTATCTCTGGTATTGAGTTTTCATAGCAGCTTCCATGTGCCATAAACATGCAGATCAACAGCAGCAAACCTTCCAAATGCGTACTTTTTGACCTAAGACGTTAAAATTCACGCTTTAACCCACTGTCGCTTTTAAAACTGTGTTACGAAAAATAGTATTGCGTGACAAGCGTTACTTTCTAGACGCTTCGCGAGAGTTCGTAGTTTGTTTATTTTTAGGTTCATGCGTAAGCGTTTCTAAATCGGTGTGTTTTGTAATCTTCCTATAATTAGATTGATTACTAATTTAGAAAGTTCTAGAAGTTTATTGTCAGAGTATATAAGTAGACGAGTCCAAGCGGAGTGTTTTTCTAACTAGTTTTTCACAAGCGAAGAGAGTTGGCGTTGGCCGTGTTTAGTCAAGTGTGACAGAAGCTGTGTTTATTCAAGTTGGCGGAGGCCGTGTAAGTTTGTCGAGTACGAGTTATTCAGATTTTTACTTCGTGGAAACTACGTTCATTTTGGAATAAATCTTCTTGTTGTTGTTCCGACAACCCTGTGTTCAGTTTAGTTTGCAAGCTACCTTTCCTCAAAACATTCGAACTCGTAACATTGGGGGCCTGTCCGGGAGAGGAATTCATTTGTTTGCTGACTACAGAAACCAGGAAAGGACAATTCAAGAAGGAGTTACAGAAAAGTAAGAAGAGCTGTACGAGAGAGTATATCGTGTTTTTGCCGTGAAATACTGCTATGGAAATCGATAAGTTTATACAGATTGGAGAAAAGTTCGGATTGGAGGGAGAAAAGCTGCTCGAGTTTGTAGAGAAGCAACAAAAGTTAGAGGAAGAAAAACAAGAAAAACGCAGACAATTGGAAAAGGAAAGAGAGGAGAAACTTAGACTACTTGAAGAAGATACAAGAAGAGAAGACGAAGAGAGAGAAACTAGGCGACAAGAACGCGAACTAAGAAAGTTGGAGATGGAAGCCGAGCTGTTGAAACAGAAACAGGCTATTGAAGCGGCAAAAAGAGAACACGAGTTGGAGATTGCACGTTTGGCTGTGGAGAATGCTGACGGACGTCCTGAAGTGAGAGAGGATCGGGCTAAGGCACCTAAACTCCCCTCTTTTGTTGATGGTAAAGACGATTTGGACGCGTATTTGCAGAGGTTCGAGAGATTTGCCGAAACAGCTAAGTGGAAAAAAGATGGATGGGCATCGAAGCTCAGTGCTCTGTTGTCTGGACGGGCACTAGAAGTGTATTCACGTCTATCGGAGGACGCAGCTAAGGATTATGACAGGGTAAAGATTGCGTTAATGAAGAGATATGACCTTACCGAAGACGGCTATCGTCGAAAATTTAGAGCATCCAAACCAGAAGTTGACGAAAGTCCGGAGCAGTTTATTGTGCGACTGGACAGATACCTGTTACGGTGGCTAGAGCTTTCGAATACTGCGCGAAGCTTTGATGGTCTTAAGGACTTGATCGTGAAAGAACAATTTATTGACTCTTGCCCTAAGGATTTGGCAATTCACCTGCGAGAAAGGGCACCTGAGACCCTAGCAAAGATTGCGAAGATCGCTGACCAGTACTTGGAGGTTCATGGTAAACATTTGTTCAGCTCAGCGGGCAGAAAGCCAACAGTACAGCCGGAGAGAGACGAAGCCAAGAACATGCAGATTAATCCACCAGCTCTGCATTGCTTTAAGTGCAACACCCGAGGTCATAAAGCTGTCAACTGCCCAACCCTAACAAGAAAGTGTTTCCTATGTGGTAAGCAGGGACATCAAGCTAGAAACTGTCGATCAGGTGGACGCAGATCAGGAGGACAAAGTAGGGATGGTAACCCTGTGCAGCGTGGTCAAGTGAGTGCCAGTTGTTTAGTTCAGCCACCTGAGGTTAAACCTACTGATGAAGAAGTTAAGGCCTGTATTAAAGATGATAAGTTTCTGTTAGCCTGTGGTAAGAAGATTCCATTGTTGAGTCGTGCTTGTGTTGAACCGTTGACTGGAGTGAGAAGTAAAATGCCTGTCGTGAAAGGTAGAGTTGGAGAGAAGCCCGTTGATGTCCTGAGAGATACTGGTTGTAGTGGAATTGTAGTAAAGAGGGACCTCGTGCCTGTGGATCAGTTTACTGGCGAATTTGATGTTATGCTGCTCATTGACAATACGGCAAGGAAAGTTCCCATCGCAAAGATTGATGTTGATACACCTTATCTCAAGGGCCAAGTGGAAGCGCAGTGTCTTCCCGATGCTGTTTATGATTTGATTATTGGTAATGTACCAGGCGCAAGAGCCGTTGACGACCCAGACCCAAGCTGGCAAGTTCCTGTACAAGAAGCTTGTGCTGTAACCACGAGAAGTCAAGCTAAGAAAGCTGGAGAACATATTCCGTTGAAGGTACCAGATACCAAAGAAAGTCCTGTAATTGATAGAGAAAAGCTCAAGCAAATGCAGCGTGATGACGAGAGCCTACAGAAATTTTGGGAGAAAGATGACGTAGTTGTGAGAGGCCAGGCTGAGACTTCATTTAAAGTGAAAGGTGATGCTCTGTACCGCGTCTACAAGCACCCTTATGTGAACGGAGGTAAACCCCTGAAGCAGGTTATGGTTCCTGTGCAGCTGAGAAGTCGAATAATGGAACTAGCTCACGGATCGATCATGGGAGGTCACATGGGAGTAAAGAAAACGACTGATAAGATTCAAAGCGCCTTCTATTGGCCAGGCATTCAAGGGGACGTGACTCGCTATTGCAAGTCCTGTGATGTATGTCAGAAGACAGTTAACAAGGGTTCCGTACCAAAGGTTCCCCTAGAGAAGATGCCATTAATTGACAAGCCATTTAAGAGAGTAGCAATCGACCTGGTTGGACCTATTGTTCCCCCGAGTGAGGACGGTCATAGATATATATTGACATTGGTCGACTTTGCAACTCGTTATCCTGAAGCTGTCCCGCTGAAGAAAATTGATACTGAGACTGTGGCAGAAGCGTTGGTGGATATCTTTAGTCGTTTGGGAGTGCCTGAAGAGATCTTGAGTGACCTTGGTACGCAGTTCGTCTCTGAGTGTATGAAGGAAGTGACGCGGCTTTTGAGCATTAAACAGTTCACCACGACTCCATATCATCCTATGTGTAATGGCCTGACGGAAAAGTTTAATGGAACAATGAAGAGCATGTTAATGAGATCGTGCAGCGAACAGCCAAGACAGTGGAATCGCTATATTAACCCGTTGCTGTTTGCATATCGTTAAGTTCCTCAGGAGTCTACTGGTTTTTCGCCGTTTGAGTTGCTGCATGGAAGAGCTGTCAGAGGACCGATGTTTATTCTCAAAGAGCTTTGGACGAAAGAGTTGGAGGAGCCTGAAGTAAAGAACAGCTATCAGTATGTGTTCGAGCTACGCGAGAAGCTTGAAGATACCCTCAAACTGGCGCACACCGAGCTTCAGAAAGCCCAGAACAAAGGCAAGCATTATTACGATCGAAAGACTAAAGTCAGGAAGTTTGTACCTGGAGATAAAGTGTTAGTGCTGCTACCGACCGACCACAACAAGCTCCTAATGCAGTGGAAAGGTCCATTTGAGGTTAGTGCTGTAGTTGGTCTCAATGATTATAGAGTGAGAGTCAAAGGAAAAGAGAGAGTTTACCATGCTAATCTACTGAAGAAGTATTTTGAGCGAGAGGATCCTGTTTCCGTTGGAGCAGTTGCTGTTGAAGCGAACGCTAACATTTGTAAGAACGAACATGTTGAGAGTGAAGTAGAAGAAGTTGACCCTGTGGATTGTATTGATTTTCTGGAGATTGGTGGTTATGTCGCGAAAGATTCAGTCAATGATGTGACCATAGGAGATAACCTTTCTCATGAGCAAAGAGCAGAGTTCATGGATCTTGCAAATGAGTTTCAAAGCTTGTTCACAGAAGCCCCAGGCACAACAAGTTTGGCTCAGCATCATATCAAGCCTACATCCGACCAACCAGTTAGATCAAGACCATACCCAGTACCGTATAGCTTAAGAGAATCGCTGAAGAAGGATATTACAGACATGATGAAGATGGGAGTCATAAGAGAATCAAGTTCGCCGTATGCTTCGCCTGTTGTAGTTGTTAAGAAAAAAGACATTTCAAATCGTGTGTGCGTGGACTATCGTAAACTGAATAAGTTAACCGTGTTTGATCCGGAGCCTATGCCAACTGCTGAGCATTTGTTCCAGAAGTTGAATGGTGACAAGTATTTTAGCAGATTATCTAAGCAGAGTAGAGGAATAACTTAAGAGACACTGGACTGCCTCCTCAGTTGGTACTATCTAACTAATTTTTCGTTGTGAGTAGAAATTTATGAAATTTCTTCTCAAGAAGGGGTTATGTTACGAAAAATAGTATTGCGTGACAAGCGTTACTTTCTAGACGCTTCGCGAGAGTTCGTAGTTTGTTTATTTTTAGGTTCATGCGTAAGCGTTTCTAAATCGGTGTGTTTTGTAATCTTCCTATAATTAGATTGATTACTAATTTAGAAAGTTCTAGAAGTTTATTGTCAGAGTATATAAGTAGACGAGTCCAAGCGGAGTGTTTTTCTATCTAGTTTTTCACAAGCGAAGAGAGTTGGCGTTGGCCGTGTTTAGTCAAGTGTGACAGAAGCTGTGTTTATTCAAGTTGGCGGAGGCCGTGTAAGTTTGTCGAGTACGAGTTATTCAGAGTTTTACTTCGTGGAAACTACGTTCATTTTGGAATAAATCTTCTTGTTGTTGTTCCGACAACCCTGTGTTCAGTTTAGTTTGCTGCATGTAAATCAGCGCCTGAATGGTTGCTTAGTTTTTAGCTCTACAATTTTATGAATTTATCTGGTCTTTTTCGAAAGGTTTTCTACATTAGACGCTTTGTCGTGCTACATTTACGGTAACCGATGCCAAGTTTGATAACTTATTCGAGGGAATCGCTTCTTTTGCTACGTAAATCTTGGAAATTATTGACGAGCTCATCAAGTCATGGTTTACTGACAGGTCACAGCAAGCCACTTTCAACAAATCTTTGGAATACGCTTCGCTGTATCGGAATTTTAGCGCGTTACAGAGGACAGCGCGGTGGTAATCATCTAAGAGCACCTTTTTATCCAAGAAAGATTGACGTAACTGAGTTATCTGGTGAACGAGCTTGCTACTCTGGTTGTAAGCAAAGGTTTTCGAATTCATCAAACTTATTAAATATTCAAGTTGGCACCTCTTTTAGTAACAATTCATCTGGAACAGCATCAACAAAGGAAGACAAAAAGCCAAACAGCACAAAACCCGTCCAAAAATCGAAGCTCAACATCGCTCATTTGAACATTCGCTCACTGAAAAACAGAACTCATCTAATTCAGTTAAAAGATCTGGAGCAATTGCAGAATACCCGGCCCACCAAATGTCCTACTTAAAAAAGCCGCCAACGCGGTCCGCAGTCCCGAAGTCGATGAATGCGAAATGTTAAAGTGAACTGCCACCACGGTCCGCAGTCCCGCAGTCGTTGAATGCGAAATGTTAAAGTGAACTGCCACCGCGGTCCGCAGTCCCGTAGTCGTTGAATGAAAACTGTTAAAGGGCAACCGCTAAAATGAACTGCCACCGCAGTCCGCAGTCTCGTAGTCGATGACAACCTTGTTCCCAGGGTCTCTCTTCTTTCCTTTCACTTGTGTCAATAGGAGCGAAAAAACCACGTCAAACAAAACTCCACCTAGACCCCTAAACAAAGATCAAGAGATACAATGTGGAATGGCAAAGGGCAGTTATGCGCGAGATGAGAGAAAGGAGAAAAAATGGCGTTACGATGACCTGATTGTTGTACTGGAGGAGATCCTTAAATACACTTATTGGTGGTGCCAGGATTTGGATCAAGCGCAAATAAGACACGAACTTGTACTGGCAACACACACAGGCGTCGACTGGGACAGTTTTTGTCGGGAGGTGTGTGAAATCACGTTAATGGAAGAAAGGGAAAGCATAGGGGGAGAAGGAAAGGTCGTGCAAATTGACGAGAGCAAGTTTGGTAAGCGGAAGTACCATCGCGGACATCATATGGAAGGACAGTGGGTGTTCGGCGGGATCGAGTGTGACAGTAGGAAATCTTTTCTAATACCGGTGGACAAAAGAGGTGAACACACTTTATTGCCGATCATCCAAAAGTGGATTAAACCGGGAACGACAATAATTTCAGACTGTTGGAAAGCCTACACCAATTTAGGGAAATATGGATACACACATAGAACTGTGAACCATTCCGAAGAATTTGTCAACAAAGATGGTGACAGCACGAACAGAATAGAAGGACACTGGCGGTACGCTAAGGTTAAAATGCCTCCTTTCGGAGTCCGAAAAAACCACTTTTCGTCATATTTGGCAGAGTTTATGTGGCGCTACAGGAACAGAGACCGTGACTTATTTGAAATGTTCTTAGGAGATGTAAAGAAAATTTATGCACCAAACAAAAAATGTTAAAAGGCAAGGAGTAAAATGAACTGCCTCCGCGGTTCATAGTCCCGTAGTAGATGAATGAAAATTGTTCAAGGGCAAGATGATCTCGTGAAAAGTGTAGTTAACCGAACCGCAACGTGAAAGCTAAAATTTTACGAGAGTAATTAGGCCTAATCACTGAAACGGGCGCTTAGGCTTAATCAGCAAACGAGTGCTTTCTTCTTCACACGATCTCGTGAAAAGTGTAGTGAACCGAACCGGAAAATGAAAGCTAAAATTTTACGAGAATGCTAAGGCCTAATCACTGAAGCGAGCGCTTAGGCTTAATCAGTAAACGACTGCTTTCTTGTTCAGACGATCGTGCTTAGGCTTAATCAGTAAACGACCGCTTTCTTCTTCACACGATCTCATGAAAAGTGTAGTTAACCGAACCGCAACGTGAATGCTAAAATTTTACGAGAGTAATTAGGCCTAATCACTGAAACGGGCGCTTAGCCTTAATCAGTAAACGAGTGCTTTGTTCTTCACACGATCTCGTGAAAAGTGTAGTGAACCGAACCGGAAAATGAAAGCTAAAATTTTACGAGAATGCTAAGGCCTAATCACTGAAGCGAGCGCTTAGGCTTAATCAGTAAACGACTGCTTTCTTGTTCAGACGATCGTGCTTAGGCTTAATCAGTAAACGACCGCTTTCTTCTTCACACGATCTCATGAAAAGTGTAGTTAACCGAACCGCAAAATAAAAGCTAAGAGTGCTTAGACCCAATCATTGAAACGAGCGCTTAGGCTTAATCAGTAAACAAATTCTTTCTTCTTTACACGATCTCGTGAAAAGTGTAGTTAACGGAACAGCAAAATGAAAGCTACGGTACGATTGCAGAATACCCGGTTTAGGAACAGAATTATGAATATCATTTTCTGTCCCATGCCACTGCGGACAGGCAGCATTGTTAAACACGACTGCGGGACTGCGGTGGCAGTTTTTTAAGTAAGACATTTAGTGGACGCGGAAACAGCATTGTTAAACACGACTGCGGGACCGCGGTGGCAGCCTTTTTAAGTAGGACATTTGGTGGGCGGGGTATTCTGCAATTTAGCCAAAGATCTTGTGTTAAAAAACAAATACGATGTTTTTGCAGTGAGTGAGTCTTGGCTTAATTCAAGCGTAACAAATGCAGAAGTTTCTTTGGACGGCTATAAAATTTTCCGACTTGACAGAACACAGAGAGCAGGTGGAGTTGTTTGCGTTTATATTCGTAATTTACTGCGAGTAAATGTTCTTAAAGATCTGACTCAAACATCTACGACTGGCTTTCAACAGCTTTGGCTATATATTCAACATAAAAAGTTAAGATCTTTTCTGTTTTGTGCCGCCTACAGGCCACCAAACTGTCCCGTGAACTGCTTCATCGAGGACTTCACTGATAAATACATCAAAGCGCTTACCATTGTCAAAGAGATCATTGTCGCTGGTGACCTTAACTGCGATTTATTATAGATCAATCTCGATTCCACAGCTCTAGTTGATCTATGTACCGCACTCAACCTGGAACAGCTTATTTCTACTCCTACAAGAGTTACTGAACATTCCTCGACTCTAATCGATGTGATCATGACATCTAATAGTGATGTTGTCTCCAAGAGTGGTGTGTTGGAAACCTGTATCAGTGATCACTTTGTCGTGTACCTATCCCTTAATCTGAAACTTCCAAAACCGCCACCAAAATTTGTATGTGCTAGATCCTACAGGCATTATAATCCTGCAGTATTCAATGGAGATTTATCACTAGTGCAATGGGAACAAATGTATTTAATCGATGACGTCAATGAGAAACTGGATTTCTTTAATGGTAGATT
>NC_090875.1:19187945-19190445 GCF_036669935.1 Montipora foliosa
TACTTTCTTTGGGCAATTCCAAAGGTTGCGTTGTATTATACCCAGTGATTTGCTTGCTTTAGCTGCTGTTATAGAAACATGGGCTGACCACTTAAGCTTGTTACTGATGGTGACCCCAAGGTATGGGACGGTATCCACCTGTTCCAGCTCTACTCCACAGAAGACATATTTTCTCTGGGGTGGATTGTTCTTATGTGAGATGGTAACAATTTTACATTTGGAAGGATTGAACTCCATTTGCCAGTGATACTGCCAGGATTCTAACCTGCGTAGGTCAGATTGGAGAAGGTCCCAGTCCGCATCGCGAGCGACAATGCCGTAAAGTAAAGCATCGTCCGCAAAGAGCCTAACTGATGATTGCACGGTATCTGGTAAGTCGTTTATGTATAATAAAAAAAGCAAAGGACCGAGGACTGTACCCTGGGGTACGCCAGAAGTCACCGGACATTGACTTGATGTCTGGCCTTCACAAACAATTGATTGAAGACGTTGTGTAAGAAACGTTGTGTAAGAAACGATGTTAGTTTTGAAACGCTCCCTGATTTTAAGACATTTTCTAGTAACAATCAATAGCTTTGGTTTCAGTAGAACGTGCTCAAATGTATTACGCATCGGTTAGGAATTTGCAGTTTCATGCTTACTCAAAGCTAAATTCGTGTAGGAAATGAAGCAACACTTCTAAGATGTAGGTTACACGTTTCAAGTAACGCCCTAGGCATAATCACGTATGCGCGCGTATAAAAAGCGACTCGTAACAACCGTAATCGTTAGTTAGTTATTCCGCAACCGCTACGATCAGAGGATCAATCGGCTATAGGCTACCATTTGACTATTATTGAGTTATACTCTCTGCTGTCGTCTGTGCGAGTCGTCACCAAAGTAAGTTCCTTACCTTTTACTTTCATTGTTATTACTGCCAGCGACTAGTTTTCAATGTTCAAGTGTTGTCACGCTACGAAACCAATTGTCTGATCTTTACCAAATTATTGTTATCGTGATCAAGATACGTTCGATGCTAGTAGTTTTAGTTCTGTTATTTCTACTATTCCGGTACTTTGGATGAAATGTTCTCAGCATTCTTTTTATGCTACGAGTTGTTAGTAATGTCTGTTAGTCTTTCTGAAACCGCCCTTTTTTGTCGGCCGGTTAAGTACCGATTATTATGTCTGTTATATGCCTATGTAGCTAACGCTTTATCTTAGCTGTATTGTATTTAATTATCGTTTTCAGTTCGAACCTACACTACACTACATTATACTACCTTGTTCTACTCATTTGTGCCGCATCTACGAACTTTACTACCGTCAAGTTTACTTCATCAGTTATTTTGGGAACTGTTTTGTTACCGTAATTCACCTCCTGTCATCACCGTCTTCACTAGTTTGTCTCGAGAACCTTGAACTGTGATTAAACGTGATTTTAATCATCATTCTCCAAACTGAGTTCGAATTGTCTATCGCCTCGCATATCGCCACCCCTGTAATTGTTAAGTTTCTGAGTATGACGCAACCTTAGGATCTTGGCATTTACAAACGACTCTTTACTGGGTTGCCAGTATGGCAAACGCAGTCGAGGTCTGCGTTTAGTTAGTTTGTTTTATTTTTTATTTTTATTTTTATTTTTTTTCCGTGTCGATAAAAGTCTTGCATGTCACTTCCCTGGTAAGTGGTATCTTTGTGCATAGAGCCTTCTGCGCGTATTTTCTTAGGATCGAGAGGGTAGTGGAACTGCGTAGATTTCTCTGGTGGACACAGTAGAATCATTAACTTAGCCTGCAATGGCGTCGAAAGTCATGCAACGCGAATGGCGTTTTAGTGGATCCTTAAACAAAATATACCCTTATGGAGCTCAATAATGGAAAGTCAGTCGGATAAACTAGGCAGGCGGTGAAAAACCAACACCTGGAATCTCAAAAGCGACGAGTAATGGACTTCGACAACAATCTATCGCCCGTCGAGCCGAAATCAGAGTGAGCTGTATTTACCTGAAGTACATGGTAATTTGACACGATTGAGTTTCTTGTCTTCGCGCACGCAATGAAATAGGAAGAGGTTTTCGCCTCTAAGAGCAAATATGTTGTTTGTTTCAATAAATTTTTCGCTGGAAAAGCTAAGGATTCTGTGGTATTTTCTGCCTTTGTGAATTATAATATCATGTTGTGTATTGAATTTTCGAGCTTAAGGTTGAAATGTGATATGGGAAAAGTTTTTCAGTATTGCTCTAACAGGCCTGTTGGAAGCGTGCTTGAGTTTCAACAAAATGAGCCCCAAAATCAGTGAAAAATTGTGACGCAGATGAATAATAAAGTAGCTGCTATTTCCAAAATGATGGAATTACCTGGTGATAAATAACGTCGTAAGCGTCTTGGAGAGTAAATTTTGACTTTGCATAAACAAGAGTCGGGCGATTGTGATCTTTGTTTTGACCTCGCTCATTTCATTGTCAAACTTTACATTTGACAGAAAAAGAAACTTACAAAAACCCGGTATCTTGCCATCAT
>NC_090875.1:19197945-19200445 GCF_036669935.1 Montipora foliosa
AGTGCAGGAGTCGTATGGCAGAATTTACTAAGGACAAGGGCAATTCGAGCAGCAGCGTTCTGTAGTCTCTGTAATTTTGAAATTTATCACTGCGAGAGGCCATACATGAGACTATTGCAATAGTCTAGCCGACTTGTGACAAACGCATGGATAACAGTTACTAGACAGTCTTGTGACAGGTACTTTCTAATCCTTCTGAGGCCTATGCAGATAATAAAATCCACAACTGCATACTTTGTTGATTATATATGAGATCCCGTAGACAATATCGAATCAAACCAAGCACCAAAATTCCTTACGCGATTCACGGATTCTATATCTATCTGACAAACGCATGGATAACAGTTACTAGACAGTCTTGTGACAGGTACTTTCTAATCCTTCTGAGGCCTATGCAGATAATAAAATCCACAACTGCATACTTTGTTGATTATATATGAGATCCCGTAGACAATATCGAATCAAACCAAGCACCAAAATTCCTTACGCGATTCACGGATTCTATATCTATTGTTCCAACTCATAAAGGAAGTTAAGTCCGAATCATTTGGAACACCATTAATCCACAAAGACAGAAAAATCTCACAAAAACCTTGCAGCCGATAATTTTATCGAAAGAAACAACATATTTGCTATTAGAAGGAAGAAAAAAAACTTTCCATTTTATGGTGTTTGTGCAAACAGGCCGTGACACTCCGTGTCAAAATTTAACCATACGCAACTAAGTTAAATTTACACCAGTGTTAGGGATAAAACCCTTTACTGAAGAACCATTTCCTTGAATAATGAAGCACAAAACGGACAGCAATCTTTTTTTCAAATAATTCTTGACTAACAACAATTAGCGAAATTTCCAATTGTTTTTTCCCTGAAGACTGTGCAGAGTTGAGTAGAAATAAATATAAATAGCCAGACAACAGAGATCACAGATCCACTCAGGCTGTTCGATTCCTTCTTTGAGTTCATTAAGACGATTTCCAACCAGAAAAAGTTACCAGAGAATGTTCCATTTGGTTTCAGTGTTGTACATAAGATCACGGTAAGTAAAACTTTGGTACGGCTGGACGGGCGAAAGATGCAATTGTTGTTGAAGTCCATTACTCGGCTCTTTCAAGATTACAGATATTTATTTTTCACCGCCTGTCTTGTTTATCCAATCGACGTTCGATTCTTGAGATCCATAAGGGTATATTTTGTTTAACGATCCACTAAAACGCTATTCGCGTTACACTGACTTCGACGCCATTGCAGGTTAATTAAATATTCTACTATGTCTACGCATTTCTACTATCCCCTGAAACCTACCTAAAATACGCCAAGAAGACTCTATGCACAAAGACACTACTTAGCAGGGGAGTGACAGGAAAGACGTTTCCCGACACGGAAAAAAAGAAAAAAAGGAAACCGGAGAAATTCAAGTCGTTTTCTGACTGCATTGCCTATGGCAACCCAATTAAAAAACTTCGCACTTAAACTGGCTTTGAAGAGGAAGCAGACATGAACTCGGAAATGGACTATTTGGCACCCTATCACAAACTTTTGATGATGTGCGTTTTCGTGCGCAAAACAAAGCAAGGATCTCCAGTCACCCATGCAATAAAGAAGACATTCTCAGGATATTAGGTATCTGAATAGTGGTATCCGTCGAAATAACTGAAAACCACCCGTTTTATATCGATGCATGGACCTAAATACTTGCTTGGACTCCCCCCATACGGCTTCATAAAGCCGGAGATTCACGTTAATTGGTGTGTGCCACAAGGAGACCTTCTAAATATTAGCCTTTCGGAGCAGTTACCTCCATGTGCCTAATATCATATTAAAACAAGAGTCCATCAGCCGAGAGTAACATTTTCCCAAATTGGCCTAGTCTCCATCAGCTTCAGAAAGTGTCAACTTTTAAATCAAGTTTTGCGGGGAAAAAAACAGACAAAATCGGCTAACTCAATTCAAACCTTTTGGGAAGAAAACGTTTTGTTTCAGGTATTTCCATATCAGGTTTAAATGTGAATGCTACATTATAATGAAAATACAATAAACAAAGAATCTTAACCGCGGGAGATTTGAATTAGGTACAACATTTGGTCTATTGCTTTTTTTTCCCGCAAAACTTGGTTTAAAAAATAACTATCAACTATCCGGAATGAAATCGCCTTAACGCTAAGAAATAAGAAATCTTAGAAAGAACGAATTCACTAGGAAAATAACAAGTATACTTTTCGACATTTTAATTTCTGAAGACTCTTATCTAGAAACTTGCGAAATTATTCATAGAATAAAACATTTTGCCAAATGATATTGGTCTTAAAAACTAAAAGATAATCTTACTTCAATTACTCTACTTTAGATGCATTTAATGAATTCCCAATCACTGCTTTTCCTCTGTTCTTTTATTCGAAAGATCCGCTTAACTTGATATATATTTGTGATATCCTTCATCTAGAGTAAACCTTTTCGTCAAATATTATTTAATCTTTAGATTATCAGCAATCAATCCAAT
>NC_090875.1:19205445-19215445 GCF_036669935.1 Montipora foliosa
GCAATGAAGAGGGCCATCAAAATCATCGAAATGTGAGCTAATATAAGGAGACCTTTCTAGCCCTTAATAAAAAGAAAGAGCGATACACAATATGATGCATGTATTTCTACGGCACTAATAGATAAATGTATAGGTGCAACATATTGAATTCGTCCGCTCACTATTTGGTAAATGTCAATTTCGCCAATCGTTGGCCAAGCAACAGCATAACCTGCATCACACAGGTCACATTTAAATTTATAAACAAGGGATTGTTGGTTTACTTCGCGGAGTTTCAGATGTTGTTTGATCGTGTGGCTGACAAACGTGGGCTGGACGGTTACTAAGATCTTCCGGCTCAGATCTTTGAGTTGTGCTCGAACAATATCGGCTTAAGCCCGGTCTTTAAATGGAAGAACAACGCAAACAGGATCTAATTCATTGTATTCATTGTTAAACAGCTGGTAACTCGAGAAAAGGATGATCAGAAGCTTTGACTGCAATAAAGCAGGAGATGGTGGAATTAGTTAACCTGTCTAGGTAACAGAGTCGAGGAAACACCAATTTACTTCTTTGTTTTATATTTATACTTATGCAAATGTTTATCTTCACTTTTAGCTTAAAAATGACCGAAGTTCGGTCGACACGTTTTGTCTTTTTACCGTTAGTTTTTACTGCAAATTGTTTAAGAAACCTTAACTTAAACGGATTCTTATTTTAAGCAGTAGAAAAAACTTTCGAATTAAATAGCGGGAACGTTCTCCAAAAATACATTAAACCGATGCAGGTGTTTTTCCAAGTTGAGGTTTTCAAAGTGGGAGGAGAAAAGGACTTTAAAATGTATGTTTTTAACTTGTTACCTTTGAAACGTAATGAAGAGTGATTGATAGGATCAGCAAGATATTTGTTCATTGGGTTGCTTTGTTTGATAACCGTTGCTATAATCGAAGCCCCTATTTGCACGATCGTCAGTCTTGCGTGATAAATCAAGGTATGGCCAGCAATATCTCACGTGAAGGCAGATCTTGCTTTCATCTTCCTGATCCATCCTTTCATCTTGTTTCGGAACGTTATTTGGTGAACCTTGTAACAGCCATCATAAATATTGTTTCTTCCCCATTTGCTGTCGTTTCAAACCTTTTGATAATGGTTTCCATTTTAAGCAACTCGCGTCTTCGAACTTCTTCAAATCTCTTCATATCTTGCCTTGCGCTCTCTGATGTATTAGTTGGTCTTTCAGTTCAGCCGGGATATGTTGCCTTTAGACTCATGGAAAACCAGCTTCGTTCAGTTCCATGCTTTGTAAGAGTCACTTACTCTAATGCGTTCTACATTTGCTGTGGAGTTTCTTTCATGACTCTGACATCCATTTCATACGAGCGATTTGTAGCCGTTCGGCTACATACAAGATACAATGAGACTTTTTCATCACAAAGGGTGCTGAAGTATGTGTCCGCCATCTGGGTCTTCAACATCCTCTTAACTTGCCTACAATGGGCAGGAATTAATAAAATATCGAGAGGGACACATTTGCTTGTGTGGTTTTGCTGCCTTCTGGCTTCCATCATTGCAAACATAAGAATCATGTTATTTTTACGTCGGTACCGACACCAAGTGAGGTCTATCAACGTAGTTTCACAAAGCATCCAACACAGGAGAGCAATCAGTCGGACAAAGACCATTTGCATGATTGTTGGAGTTTATTTCCTGTTAAACTTTCCAGTTTTGTTTGTAACAATTTATCACCAGATTTTAGAACAAGACATCAAAAGTTACAACCATTATAGCTGGGCAGAGACTGCTGCTTTTCTGAATTCATGTACAAATCCACTTATTTGTTATTGGAAAAACCGTCACCTACGTCAAAGTGTGAAGTCAATATTGAGGAAGTTGAGCTGTTGCTAACTCCAGCTAATATCATGTTTTATTCAAGAAACATAGATACCTGATGATCAGTACAATTCCATAGTTAATGCCATTCAATCGTGCATCGACTTGACAGGAATGGATGGTGTGAAACAGCACGTGCCTTACACGCAAGCGCCACGTGACTATGCACTGTTTCTAAGCAGCGAGTGCCGAGTAGTTGGTAAGACAGCCGTGTTAACTTTCTTTGCAGAGACCTGTAAGATGTAAGATCTAAGACGGCAACGAAAACGAAAATCTCTTGGAACTGTTTGAACCTTTCCAGAGATTGTTCCAGCTTAAAGTGCCACGATGATCAAAAACGTACTTCCTTTTTTTCTTCAGATTTTGAAAGTGTGTTTGCTTAACACCTGAATGGCAAAATTTTGAGCTTTGAATTTTATCCAAAGGTTGTTTACTTTGTATTCGTGCTCCGCCATTACTCACGTGGCAACTGACCGATTGGACCTCAGGGGGTTGGATTCAGGGAAAAATTGACGTCATTTACTCACTAGCTTTTAAAAAATGCAGCTTATTATATATGTATTATATACGTCTGAAAGCCCAAAAATTAATTCTGAACCTTTGACGTCATTTTCTCCTCGATCCAGCTTTCTCAAGATCTTAAAGTTAGTAGCCGTTTTGAAATCCAAGGAAAAGTAAGAATTGATTTTACGGTGACAGTAGCACTTTAATCAAATTTAACAAACAAGCCGAACTGCCCACTAACTGAATAAGAAGGAACATTGTCAAACTCTGCTGTTGTGTGCTTCCATAAAACGTGAGATTTGATCATTTTGCGTTACAGGTTTGTAGAAACCGAGAAAAAAATGCATCAAAGTTCAAAACGCATTTGCAGAGTCAAGATTATTAAATGAAGTCTTTCTTGCCGGGGTAATCGTACTTACGGCTTCAAAGGACAAAATCCCTTTTATAGACCCCCGGCATAGATGGCCGCTAAATTGGAGTAACAATACTTTATGTAATGTTTAAAAAACGAGCAGCAGTGTTTTATCGGGGTTTAAAACACGAGGCGTAGCCGAGTGTTTTTAGATCCGATAAAACATGTTCTGCGAGTTTTTTGAACGGCTTCAAAAACATTCCACAAAGAGCGTGTCCCTCTGGACTCAAAACAATGGTTCAAATTGTGAGAGGTGACTATTAGCATACAAGAAAAACAATCTAATTGCCTTATTAGTATTCTTTATATAAAGAATACTAACAAGGAGTGTTTTATCAAGATATAAAGCTCATACACGTGACGTTTTATCGGTGTTTTGATAGGCTGTTGGGCTCATGAATTCTTAATGAGTTTTTGAAACATCTTTAGCCTCGTACTTATGTTTCTAGACAAAGGATTTCTCACATGAATGTGAGGCTTAGGATGAACATTGCCATTTATGCAAAGGATCTATTTCAAGTGACGTAAAGTATTATTGGATCTTTAAACAAAATATACCCTTATGAACTCAAGAATGGAACGTTAATTCGATAAACAACACAAGTGGTGAAAAATGAATATCTGAAATCTTAAAAGCGACGAATAATGGACTTTGATAACAATTGCATCTTTCGCCGTCGGATGTCAAAGTGAGCTTTGTTTCTAATATTTTATTAACGGTGATGTCATGTACAACACTGAAATCAAATGGCAAATTCTGTGGTAATTTTGTCTGGTTGGATACTCATTGAAGGAATCGAACGCCTTGAATGATATAATAGCATGTGCTGTTGTCCGGCTATTTATATTTAAGCTTATTCTGTACTCAGCTCTGCACAGTCTTTAAGTGAAAAAATTATTGGAAATGTGACAGTCAAGAATTATTTGAAAGAAAGCTTGTTGTCTATTTTGTGCTTCATTATTCAAGGAAAAAGTTCTTCTTCAAAAAAGGATTATGTTTCTTGTTTGCACGCACGCAATGAGATAGGAAGACTTTTTTGCCTCTGATAGCAAATATGTTGTTGGTTTCAAAAAATTTTTTCGCTGGAAAAGTTTTTGTGAGATTCATCGTGTTGTGTAATATTCGAGCTTGACTAATTTGCATCCGCGGGATGAAATTTGATACGCGAGCAGTTTTCATGATAAAGATGACAGAATTTTCAGACGTGTTCCTTCTGGAAAATGATTAATAGGTAGCCACAGTTTTTAACGTCGAAAAATATTTGTTTAATCATTCTAGTGTAAAATGAAGTTAATTTGGGAAGCCCACAATATTTCTTTAAGCTCATCTATTGCCCATTTAGGTAAATTTTTACATTCTTGACAAAATTTAATTAATTTTAATTATTCTAAAAACTAGTTTACCTAAATTGTAGAAATACTGCCGAGGGGAAGGCTCGTGCCCACAACTGGACCTCTTTCTGGACCCCATTCCAGACACCGTGACGTCATCAAATTCTAAAATCAAAATCGCAAGGTCTTTTGAAAGTTTCGAGTTCCGTGACGTCTTTCGTTTCGAAAATACAGCATTTTGAATTTCCGAACTGTTACCTTGCGTGACACCATGATACAAAGCTATTTGGTTGGAAAAAAATGTCCATCCCTATGAATCTCAGCAGTTTGAGCCTTAAAGTACATTAGGAGATGTGTTCGTACTCACGTACTTAACCTCATGAGTGAGAAATATGCGCTTTCATTGCAAAATGATCTCGAGATGTTTTCGTTGATTACCGGCCGCTATAAAGTTGTGTTAAACGCTTTGACAAATTAACCCAGAAAAGGTGTACCGCACAGACCTGAGAATTGGAGATGTAGTTAAAAGATTTGTTTCCTTTAACATTCCAAGTTCTTGGCCTTTTTCATTTGACGATTTCGAATTTATTTTCTTGTTGCGTGATAGTATAGATGATACGAGAAGCGAAGTGAAAAACATAATATCATACCGCGCTTCTTAACTTCTCCATTTGCGCATAACCACAACTCCTTGCGCCTTTGACCACAATCCCTTGAGTTTAGAAGAAAATTAGGTTCTCCAGATCGGAGAACTGCCTCGTTTGTTCGCTCTAGGCTCGCCCACTGCGGTAGCAATAAATAGTGTTTCGTTTTTCGACTGATAATTTATTAGGGTCTTTGGGAATGAGTACGAAAACTGGATTTTGAGGAGGACAAACACTTGCCCTTAGGAAACCCATTCTACGCTCACAAAGCGTCTAGTTATTATTTTTAGAGTAGCTGCTTGTTTGTAGATAATTGTTGCCTAAAATGTTTTTTTTTTTTTTTTTTGCGATCTGAGTGTGAAACGTTACTATCCTATAATGTCTCGCCCAGTCTCTCCATTGAACACCCCGTGTTGTGCAGACCTATAAGGCCAGCCATCTTACTCCATTTGGCAGCTCCAAAAATGGCCGACAAGAATTACTAAGAATAAAGACCTTTTAGAATAGACATTTTAGATGCGTGAGAAATGATAGTTTCCGCGTGAGAGCGTAGGATTGCATTCGTTTGCGTGAGTCTCAAGCTCAATGCGTGAGACTTGAGAGCTCTGCCTACCAATCCAGTTACAGGATATTCAGCTCAGTTGGCTACAGCGTCGCACTGGCATCGCAAAATCATGGGTTCAAACCCCGTTGAAGTCTAGTCTTGTTCCAATTTGGATATATTACAGAATACCTGTCCACTTACGTTTAACCTCAAAAGGCTGCCATCGCAGTCCCACGGTCACTCTATAATTTACATATTTCATTCCGCTTCAACCTCAAAAGTGCCACAGTTAAATTAACCTCGTTGTTTAATCCACAGTGCGGACCATCGTGTCAGTACATTTTAGGCTCCCTCAGCAACTGCTAAAATTGCGTTCAGAACCTGCGAGTATCATAGCTTCACTTCATTGCATATCCGCAGTTCAATATATGATTTACTTCAATATATCATATCATTCGTTAAAGAGTGAGTGTTTACTTCGCGCAGAAAATCCAACAGCTGAATTTAATCTTCTCTTGCTTTCTGTTGTTCGCTGCAGAATCACAAATCCAATGACGTAAGCATAATCATTTAATTAATCGGCCCTCAAAGTATTCCAAAACATTCAGAATCTCGCAGTGCAGATTTAGTTGAGCTTAACAGAGAAGCAAAATGCCTTGAGATCCACATCTGCCGCCATTTTGTTTTGTCTTCTTTATCATTTTGACTCCGCTGACCATTGAGACAGTAGACACAATAGCCATGTATACATATTTCCCCTAAATAGAGTTTATGACATGGCCGCGCGGGGATATGAATTTTGTCTTCCTGTGCTGAAAGTATACTGCTGAGAGATACTTTCAGCACGAGAAGATAAAGCGGCCATGTAATGTTCTTTTCATTTTATAGATATTGATGAAATTTCCACATAAAACACAACTTTTTTTATTCATTTTCGAAACAGCAAAATAAAGCAATTTAAGTGTGCTGGTGTACCAGCACACTTAAGCGGTAAGCTGTCTTGTAATTGGCTAATTATGTTAATAACCATAGCACCAATATCCTCAACCGTGAAAGATAAAGATAATATCAGTGTTCACTGCGCGCGATGAAGATATGCATGAATTTTTAGTAAAAGGAAAAATCCTGGTATATCCGGACTCAGATAATGATACAAATATGATAGTTCGGACTCATGTAAAATATTTACATCAGTTCGAGATATATTTGTGTGACCATATATATTTGACGTAGTCACATTAAATTTGCATAGCCGTAAATGCTTGTCGTCACCTAATCTCATACCCAGATCTTCCACGGTCATACGGAAGGAAGATCTGGTAAAGTTCGATTTCGAGCATGCTCAGTGCCAGCGAGGCCCGAAATACGGGCTTTTCTATCACTGCGCATGTTCGTACTCTCTGTTGTGATTTTGGGTGACTTTGCGGAATAAACATGGATTTCGAGAGTATTCTTGAAGAGATTCTTTTGGGTAGGGGACAAGGAAACCTCAAACTTAAGCCGAAACAGAAAGAAGCGCTTCAGGCGATTGTTTTCAACGGTCGAGATTGTTTAATTGTCGGAGAAACTGCAGAATCACTGAAACGAGCGCTTAGGCTTAATCAATAAACGAGTGCTATTTTCTTCACACGATCTCGTGCAAAGTGTAGTTAGCCAAACTGTAAATTGAAAGCTAAAATGTTAAAGAGGGTTTAGGCCTAATCACTGAAACTAACGCTTTGGCTTAATCAGTAAACGAGTGCTATTTTCTTCACACAATCTTGTGAAAAGTGTAGTTAGCCAAACCGCAAATTGAAAGCGAAAAGGTTAAAGAGTGCTTAGACCTAGTCATTGCAACGAGTGCTATTTTCTTGACACGATCTCGTGAAAAATGTAGTTAATCTAACAGTAAAATTCACAATTGATCACTACTTAATTCGCGAGTCACGCTTTAAGAACGAGAAACACTGTTTTGAATAAATTACATACTTCAACTTGAATTTATTAGTTTCTGCGTACCGCGTAGCAAGCTACGCAGAACTTTATTCGAGTGGCAGGGTACGTGGGGCTTTCGTCGGTATCATTTACACAAACGTCGCAAATTTTTTGAAATGATTTTCCTCAACTGTAAAGCTTTTGCGGCGTCGGAAAAAACAAAACTTTCCTCCGCACAACTGACATTTATTCAAAACAGCACATGAGCTTGCGAAAACCAAACCTCCATTAAGTGCCCCGCGAAATAAGCCAATCGGAGCGTAGATTGCATTGCCGCAACCTTTTTTTAGTAGCCAATGAAAAATGGTGTACTGTCGAACTTTACCAGATCTTACATTTCCAGTGACAGAGTGAGATCTGGGTACGAGATTAGTCGTCACCGTAAATATTTGTTTTCGCTGTAGGTGACATATTTTTAATATACAGATTTAGCCAAGCCTAAAAGCAGAGCTCCCGGGTTATTCATTCTTACAATAAGTTAACCTGGCTTGAAGGGGGCAATTTGTAAAGAAACTGTGGTGCCGCGTCGGTGGTGAAGTAGTATACAAAAATTTGGTTTTATCAACGGAGTTGATAATCTAAATTAGCCAACGTACAAAGACTCTAAGAGCCAGTCGATCGTCATTTTAATCTCCCTAACCACTCCAAAAAACACATGGCTGTCTGCGGCCTTTCCCTACGTCTAGGTACGACGGAAAGCCGCAAGAATCTGGAACAAAAATTCATCTTCCAAATCGGCACCCTTAATCCTCATGGTATTACCGAATATATTCCTATTTTTCACGTTGCCATGTTACCACCAATAGCATAGCTTCTACTCTACTATAAAAACTACACGTAACCCATAATTCCTCGATTCGCTCTGACGAAGGGCTAACGCTCGAAACGTCATCTTTTAGAATCTCTGTACGGTGGCCAATTTACATTAACAACTCCGTTGATAAAACCAAATTTTTGTAACCTGGCTTGAGCCTGCGATCCAATCGAAACCCAGTAACTGGTCAACGGTCAACTTCAAAAAACAGCTGACCTCGATTAGTTCTAAACTTGAGCCTATGATATGGTCACGTGATAGTGGTCACATTGGCATACAAGGAGGGGTGGACGTACGTACGATATTACGCCGACCAAAACCAATTTTCTTGCACATATAGTACCTCATTTTCTTACCCATGGGGCTCCGCGCGCGCGGAACTCCGCTTTTTTCATAAACAAGACTCAACCGAGGGTAAAACAAAGCAAATAAGAACAGGTGGAAGTTTTCTTAGTGTTCTCAATGCTATTTCACTGTTAAGTGCCACAACAAGAAAAAAGGTAGAGATTTCCCATTAAATTATATATAAAACATTTTAAAATTAAATTGGGGAGCATATTTGTTGGTGCTCCTTTCCCCTGCAATTGCACTAAAATAGGAACATGACTAAGGCCATAGCCAAGTTAATAAACGTAAAACATGCAGTCGTAATAATCGTGAAATTTACCTAGAGGATATACCAAGCTAGGCTTTCATTTAATTTTGTCCGGACAGAATTGATATGTGTTCTCCTCTTCTTGTCACACCTTTCATGTTTCCGTGTTGAAATCTCGTCTTTATGCAACTTACATAACCTGAAAGAAACTCCGAGAGAATAAAATTGAAACTATTGCATCTGTTAAATATGTGAATCACGCAACGAGTATTTCTTTGACTTTCCGTTCTTCAACTGTTATAGTTTTTGTGATTTGTCTCGTAACAACTGCGAAAACTTGTGAATAACTTGTGAATACTGTAATGGCTAGTCTGACAACGGTCGCTTGGCAGCGACGAAACACCCGTTGTCAGATTAGCCATTACAGTATTCACAAGGCAAGTTTTCACAAATTTGTAATGTATTTGGTTTCAGAGGCAAGAATTTTGTCATCATTCGTATTTTAAAGTAAAAACTAACGCCTAAAAAGACACGACGTTTCGACCGAACTTCGGTCATTATCAAGCTAAAAGTGAAGATAAAAATTTGCATAAGTATAAAATAAAGAAGTTGGTGTTTCCTCGACTGAGTCACCCAGACAGGTTAATTAATTCCACAATCTCCCGCTTTATTGCAGTCAAAGCTTCTGATCAACCTGTTCTCGAGTTACCAGCTGTTAACACTGAATATAATGAATTAGATCCTGTTTGCGTTGTTCTGCCATTTAAAGACCAGGCTTAAGCCGATATTGTTCGAGCACAACTCAAAGATCTGAGCCGGAAGATTCCAGTAACCGTCCAGCCCACGTTTGTCAGCCACACGATCAAACAACATCTGAAACTCCGCGAAGTAAACCAACAATCCCTTGTTTATAAATTTAAATGTGACCTGTGCAACTTACATAACCTGAAAAAAACTCAGAGAGAGTAAAATTGAAACTATTGCATCTATTAAATATGTGAATCACACAACGAGTATTTCTTTGACTTTCCGTTCTTCAACTGTTATAGTTTTTGTGATTTGTCTCGTAATAATTGCGAAAACTTGTGAATAACTTGTGAATACTGTAATGGCTAGTCTGACAACGGTCGCTTGGCAGCGACGAAACACCCGTTGTCAGATTAGCCATTACAGTATTCACAAGGCAAGTTTTCACAAATTTGTAATGTATTTGGTTTCAGAGGCAAGAATTTTGTCATCATTCCCATTTTAAAGTAAAAACTAACAGCTAAAAAGACACGACGTTTCGACCGAACTTCGGTCATTATCAAGC
>NC_090875.1:19220445-19225445 GCF_036669935.1 Montipora foliosa
TTCCGCTGACGATTCAATGTGGGATCGGTTAAAAACTAGAACCCTTAAGGGGTTCAGTCTCGCACTATCTAACTGTATTGAACCCCCACTGAATGCTGTATCTTTTACGTTACAAACTTGTATGTTTAATGAGAACTCGCGCGCGCTTTAAGTGGGATTATAAGAGTGACTTGGTCCTGAAACTTATTTTGGGACAGACGGATAGGGGTGCACAAAATAAACTAGCCGCCATCTGCCGATGTGAAATTAAACTTGACAAAATCTACACTTTGACTTGACATTATGATCAAGTAAATTATTGATATCTTTTTTCAACGAAGGGGTTATATTACTTTGCTGTTATTCTACAATTACGAATGCTCATGGAGTGACCAAACAAGTTCCGCTTTGCTTTGCCCAAGTTTTCCTTTCTTTGTTTTGCGTTTGAAAGTTTTTTCCCGAGTCTTTGTGAAAAGAAAACGAGCCTTACACGCAAGCGTCACGTGACTATGCACTGTTTCTAAATTTACTTCAGCAATTGCCGAGTAGTTGGTAAGACAGCCGCTTTATCTTTCTTTGTAGGAACCTGTAAGATCTAAGACGGCAACAAAAACGAAAATCTCTTGGAACTGTTTGAACTGTTTCAGAGATTGTTCCAGCTTTAAGTGACACAATGATCAAAAACGTACTTCCTTTTTTTCTTCAGATTTTAAAAGTGTGTTTGCTTAACACCTGAATGGCAAATTTTTGAGCTTTGACTTTTATCCAAAGGTTGTTTACTTTGTTTTCATGCTCCGCCATTTCTCACGTGGCAACTGACCCATTGGACCTCAGAGGGTTGAAGTCAGGAAAAAGTGACGTCATTTACTCACTAGCTTAAAATGCAGCTTATTATATATTATATACGTCTGAAAGCCCAAAAATTAATTATGAACCTTTGACGTCATTTTCTCCTCGATCCAGCTCTCCCAAGATCTTAAAGTTAGTAGTGGCGGACCATTAAATAGGAAAATTCCAGTTAAAATAAAAACGAGTCTTTTTTAAATCAAGGCTTAAAACTTTGGTCGCTTACTGTTTAGTTAACATAGTTTTGAAATTGGCAGGTACAAAACACACGTCACAGGTCATTGTTTGATCCTGAACTCGGGTGAGAAATTTATTTAGTTGCGTATAGGGCTATTGGCGCTGATTATGATTCTTGCTTGCACGCACGGAATGAAAATTAATAGGAATATTTTTTTGCCTCTAATAGCAAATATGTTGTTAGTTTCAATAAAATTTTTCGCTGGAAAAGTTTTTTTTTTTGTGAGATCTTTCGGCCTTTGTGGATTCATCGGGTTGTGTAATATTCGGGCTTAACAAATTTTCATACAAAGGTTGAAATTTGACACGCGTGCAGTTTTCATGATAAAGATGACAGGAGTTTTAGCCGTGTTCTTTCTGGGAAATGATTGATAGGTAGCCACAGTTTTTAACGTCAGAAAAATATTTATTTAGTCATTCTAGTGTAAAATGAAGTTAATTTGGGAAGCCCACAATATTTCTTTAAGCTCATCTATTGCCCATTTAGGTAAATATTTACGTTCTTGACAAAATTTAAAAATTTTAATTATTCTAAAAACTAGTTTACCTAAATTGAAGAAATGCTGCCCAGGGGAAGGCTCGTGCCCTCAACTGGACCTCTTTCTGGACCCCATTCGAGACACCGTGACATCATCAAATTCTAAAATCAAAATCGCAAGGTCTTTTGAAAGTTTCGACTTCCGTGACGTCTTTCGTTTCGAAAATACAGCCTTTTGAATTTCCGAATTGTCACCTTGCGTGACACCACGATACAACGCTATTTGGTTGGAAAAAAATGTCCATCCCGATGAATCTCAGCAGTTTGAGCCTTTAAGTACATTAGGATATGTGTTAGTACTCACGTACTTTACCTCATGAGTGAGAAGTAAGCGCTTTCATTGCAAAATGATCTCCAGATGTTTTCGTTGATTACCGGCCGCTATAAAGTTGCGTTAAACGCTTTGACAAATTAACCCAGAAACAGTGTACCACACAGACCTGAGAATTGGAGAAGTAGTTAAAAGATTTGTTTCCTTCAACATTCCAAGTTCTTAGCCTTTTTCATTTGACGACTTCGAATTTATTTTCTTGTTGCGTGACAGTGTAAACGATACGAGAAGCGAAATGAAAAACATAAATACCGCGCTTCTGCGCATAACCACAACTCCTTGCGCCTTTGATCACAATCCCTTGAGTTTCGAAGAAAATTAGGTTCTCCCGATCGGAGAGCTGCCTCGTTCGTTCGCTCTAGGCTCGCCCACTGCGGTAGCAATAAATAGTGTTTCGTTTCTGGACTGTTAATTTATTAGGGTCTTTGAGAATGAGTATGAAAACTAGGTTTTGAGAAGAACAAACACTTACCTTAGGGAACCCATTTTTCGCTCACAAAGCGTCTAGTTATTATTTTTAGAGAAGCTTCTTGTTTGTACATAATTGTTGCCTAAAATGTTTTTTTTTTTTTTTGCGATCTGAGTGTGAAACGTTACTATCCTATAATGTCTCGCCCAGTCTCTCCATTGAACACCCCGTGTTGTGCAGACCTATAAAGCCAGCAATCTTACTCCATTTGGCAGCTCCAAAAATGGCCGACAAGAATTACTAAGAATAAAAACCTTTTAGAATAGACATTTTAGATGCGTGAGAAATGATAGTTTCCGCGTGAGAGCGTAGGATTGAATTCGTTTGCGTGAGTCTCAAGCTCAATGCGTGAGACTTGAGAGCTCTGCCTACCAATCCAGTTACAGGATATTCAGCTCAGTTGGCTACAGCGTCGCACTGGCATCGCAAAATCATGGATTCAAACCCCGTTGAAGTCTAGTCTTGTTCCAATTTGGATATATTACAGAATACCTGTCCACTTACGTTTAACCTCAAAAGGCTGCCATCGCAGTCCCACTGTCACTCTATAATTTACATATTTCATTCCGCTTCAACCTCAAAAGTGCCACAGTTAAATTAACCTCGTTGTTTAATCCACACTGCGGACCATTGTGGCAGTACATTTTAGGCTCCCTCAGCAACTGCTAAAATTGCGTTCACAACCTGCGAGTCTCATAGCTTCACTTGATTGCATATCCGCAGTTCAATATATGATTTACTTCAATATATCATATCATTCGTTAAAGAGTGAGTGTTTACTTTGCGCAGAAAATCCAACAGCTGAATTTAATCCTCTCTTGCTTTCTGTTGTTCGCTGCAGAATCACAGATCCAACGACGTAAGCATAATCATTTAATTAATCGGCCCTCAAAGTATTCCAAAACATTCAGAATCTCGCAGTGCAGATTTAGTTGAGCTTAACAGAGAAGAAAAATGCCTTGAGATCCACATCTGCCGCCATTTTGTTTTTGTTTTCTTTATCACTTTGACTCCGCTGACCATTGAGACAGTAGACACAATAGCCATGTATATGTATTTCTCTTAAATAGAGTATATTACATGGCCGCGCGGGGATATGAATTTTATCTTCGAGTGCTGAAAGTATCTCTCACGAGTGAGCGAAGCGGCCATGTAATGTTATTTTCATTTTATAGATACTGATGAAATTTCCACATAAAACACACCTTTTTTTATTCATTTTCGAAAAAGCAAAATAGTGCAATTTAAGTGTGCTGGTGTGTCAGCACACTTAATTGGTAAGCTGTCTTGTAATTGGCTAATTATGTTAGTAACCATGGCGACACCAATGTCCTAAAACGTGAAAGATAAAAATAGTATCATTGTTCACTGCGCGCGATGAAGATATGCATGATTTTTTAGCAAAAAGAAAAATCCTGGTATGTATGTTTATTTACATCAGTTCGAGGTATATTTGTGTGACGACACATATTTGACGTAGTCACATTAAATTTGCATAGCCGTAAATACTTATCGTCACCGTAAATATTTGTTTTCGCGGTAGGTGACATATTTTTAATATACAGATTTAGCCAAGCCTAAAAGCAGAGCTCCGGGATTATTCATTCTTACAGTAAGTTAACCTGGCTTGAAGGGGGCAGTTTCTAAAAAAACTGTGGTGCCGCGTCGGTGGGGAAGTAGTATACAAAAATTTGGTTTTATCAACGGAGTTGATAATGTAAATTGGCTACCGTACAGAGATTCTAAGAGCCAGTCGCTAGTCATTTTAATCTCCCTAACCACTCCACAAAACACATGGCTATCTGCGGCCTTTCCCTACATCTAGGTACGACGGAAAGCCGCAAGAATCTGGAACAAAAATTCATCTTCCAAATCGGCACCCTTAATCCTCACGGTATTAACGAACGCTTTTCATTTAACTAATATATTCCTATTTTTCACGTTGCCATGTTACCACCAATAGCGTAGCTCCTACTCTACTATAAAAACTACACGTAACCCATAATTCCTCGATTCGCTTTGACGAAGGGCTAACGCTCGAAACGTCAGCTTTTAGAATCTCTGTACGGTGGCCAATTTACATTATCAACTCCGTTGATAAAACCAAATTTTTGTAACTTGGCTTGAGCCTGCGATCCAATCAAAACCCAGTACCTGGTCAACAGTCAACTTCAAAAAAAGCTGACCTCGATGAGTTCTAGACTTGAGCCTGCGATATGGTCTCGTGATACTGGTCACATTGGCATACAAGGAGGGGTGGACGTACGTACGGTATTACGCAAACCAAAACCAAATTTTCTTGCACATAGTACCTCATTTTCTTACCCATGGGGTTCTGCGCGCGCGGAACTCAGCTTTTTTCATAAACAAGACTCAACCGAGGGTAAAATAAAGCAAATAAGAACAGGTGGAAGTTTTCTTAGTGTTCTCAATGCTATTTCACTGTTAAGAACCACAACAAGAAAAAAGGTAGAGATTTCCCATTATGATGATGGCAGATGCGAAACTTTCAGTGAAAAGACGTTAAATTATGTATAAAACATTTTAAAATTACATTGGGGAGCATATTTGTTGGTGCTCTTTTCTGCTGCAATTGCACT
>NC_090875.1:19230445-19255445 GCF_036669935.1 Montipora foliosa
TGTTTCTTCGCCATTTGGTGTCGTTTCAAACCTTTTGATAATGGTTTCCATTTTAAGCAACTCGCGTCTTCGAACTCCATCAAATCTCTTCATATCTTGCCTTGCGCTCTCTGATGTATTAGTTGGTCTTTCAGTTCAGCCGGGTTATATTGCCTATAGACTCATGGAAAACCAGCTTCGTTCAGTTCCATGCTTTGTAAGAGTCACTTATTCTAATGCGTTCTACATTTGCTGTGGAGTTTCTTTCATGACTCTGACATCCATTTCATACGAGCGATTTGTAGCCGTTCGGCTACATACAAGATACAATGAGACTTTTTCATCACAAAGAGTGCTGAAGTATGTGTCCGCCATCTGGGTCTTCAATATCCTCTTAACTTGCCTACAATGGGCAGGAATTAATAAAATATCGAGAGGGGCACATTTGCTTGTGTGGTTTTGCTGCCTTCTGACTTCCATCATTGTAAACACAAGAATCATGTTGTTTTTACGTCGGTACCGACACCAGATGAGATCTATCAACGTAGTTTCACAAAGCATCCAACACAGGAGAGCTATCAATCGGACAAAAACTATTTGCATGATTGTTGGAGTTTATTTCCTGTTAAACTTTCCAGTTTTGTTTGTTACAATTTATCACCAGATTTTAGAACAAGACATCAAAAGTTACAACCATTATAGCTGGGCAGAGACTGCTGCTTTTCTGAATTCATGTACAAATCCACTTCTCTGTTATTGGAAGAACCGTCACTTGCGTCAAAGTGTGAAGTCAATAATGAGGAAGTTGAGCTGTTACTAACTCCAGCTAATATCATGTTTTATTCAAGAAACATAGATACCTGATAATCAATACAATTCCATATAGTTAATGCCATTCAAGTGTGCATCGATTTGACAGGGATGGATGGTGTAGATTTCCTCTTTTTTTTTTTCTTTTTCCGCTGACGATTCAATGTGGGATCGGTTAAAAACTAGAACCCTTCAGTCTCGCACTATCTAACTGTATTGAACCCCACTGAATGCTGTATCTTTCACGTTACAAACTTGTATGTTTAATGAGAACTCGCGCGCGCCTTAAGTGGGATTATAAGAGTGACTTGCTCCTGAAACTTATTTTGGGACAGACGGATAGGGGTGCAAAAAAATAAACTATCCGCCATCTGCCAATGTGAAATTAAAATTGACAAAATCTACACTTTGACTTGACATTATGATCAAGTAAATTATTGATATCTTTTTTCAACGAAGGGGTTATATTACTTTGCTGTTAATGCTCATGGAGTGACCAAACAAGTTCCGCTTTGCTTTGCCCAAGTTTTCCTTTCTTTGTTTTGCGTTTGAAAGTTTTTTCCCGAGTCTTTGTGAAAAGAAAACGAGCCTTACACGCAAGCGTCACGTGACTATACACTGTTTCTAAATTTACTTCAGCAATTGCCGAGTAGTTGGTAAGACAGCCGCGTTATCTTTCTTTGTAGGAACCTGTAAGATCTAAGACGGCAACAAAAACGAAAATCTCTTGGAACTGTTTGAACCTTTTCAGAGATTGTTCCAGCCTAAAGTGACACAATGATCAAAAACGTACTTCCTTTTTTTCTTCAGATTTTAAAAGTGTGTTTGCTTAACACCTGAATGGCAAAATTTTGAGCTTTGACTTTTATCCAAAGGTTGTTTACTTTGTTTTCATGCTCCGCCATTACTCACGAGGAAACTGACAGATTGGACCTCAGAGGGTTGGATTCAGGAAACAGTGACGTCATTTACTCACTAGCTTAAAATGCAGCTTATTATATATTATATACGTCTGAAAGACCAAAAATTATTTCTGAACCTTTGACGTCATTTTTTCCTCGATCCAGCTCTCTCAAGATCTTAAAGTTAGTAGTGGCGGACCATTAAATAGGAAAATTCCAGTTAAAATAAAAACGTGTCTTTTTTAAATCAAGCCTTAAAACTTTGGTCGCTTACTGTTTAGTTAACATAGTTTTGAAATCGGCAGGTACAAAACACACGTTACAGGTAATTGTTTGATCCTAAACTCGGGTGAGAAATTTATTTAGTTGCGGATATGGCTATTGACGCTGATTATGATTCTTGCTTGCACGCACGGAATGAAAATTAATGGGAAGATTTTTTTGCCTCTAATAGCAAATATGTTGTTAGTTTCAATAATTTTTTTCGCTGGAAAAGTTTTTGTGAGATCTTTCGATCTTTGTGGATTCATCGGGTTGTGTAATATTCGGGCTTAACTGATTTTCATACACAGGTTGAAATTTGATACGCGTGCAGTTTTCATGATAAAGATGACAGGAGTTTTAGTCGTGTTCTTTCTGGCAAATGATTAATAGGAAGCCACAGTTTTTAACGTCAGAAAAATATTTATTTAGTCATTCTAGTGTAAAATGAAGTTAATTTGGGAAGCCCACAAGATTTCTTTAAGCTCATCTATTGCTCATTTAGGTAAATATTTACGTTCTTGACAAAATTTAAAAGTTTTAATTATTCTAAAAACTAGTTTACCTAAATTGAAGAAATGCTGCAGAGGAGAAGGCTGGTGCCCCCAACGAGGCCTCTTTCTGGACCCCATTCGAGACACCGTGACGTCATCAAATTCTAAAATCAAAATTGCAAGGTCTTTTGAAAGTTTCGAGTTCCGTGACGTCTTTCGTTTCGAAAATACAGCATTTTGAATTTCCGAATTGTCACCTTGCCTGACACCACAATACAAAGCTATTTGGTTGGAAAAAATGTCCATCCCTATGAATCTCAGCAGTTTGAGCCTTTAAATACATTAGGAGATGTGTTCGTAGTCACGTACTTTACCTCATGAGTGAGAAGTAAGCGCTTTCATTGCAAAATGATCTCCAGATGTTTTCGTTCATTACCGGCCGCTATAAAGTTGGGTTACACACTTTGACAAATTAACCCAGAAACAGTTACCGCACAGACCTGAGAATTGAAGATGTAGTTAAAAATTTGTTTCCTTCAACATTCCAAGCTCTTGGCCTTTTTCATTCAACGATTTCAAATTTATTTTTTTGTTGCATGACAGTGTAAACGATACGAGAAGCGAATTGCAAATATAGTATCGTACCGCGCTTCTTAACTTCTCCATTTGCGCATAATCACAACTCCTTGCGCCTTTGACCACAATCCCTTGGGTTTCGAAGAAAATTAGGTTCTCCCGATCGGAGAACTGCCTCATTCGTTCGCTCTAGGCTCACCCACTGTGGTGTTTCGTTTCTGGAATGATAATTTGTTAGGGTGTTTGGGAATGAGTACAAAAACTGGGTTTTGAGGAGGACAAACACTTACCTTAGGGAACCCAGTTAACGCTCACGAAGCGTCTAGTTATTATTTTAAGCGTAGCTTCTTGCTTGTAAATAATTGTTGCCTAAAATGTATTTTTTTTTTGCGATCTGAATGTGAAGCGTTACTATCCTATTATGTCTCTCCATTGAACACCCCGTGTTGTGCAGACTCATAAGGCCAGCCATCTTACTCTATTTGGCAGCTCCAAAAATGGCCGACAGACATTGCTAAGAATAAAGATCTTTTAGAATAGACATTTTAGATCCGTGAGAAATAATAGTTTCAGCGTGAGAGCGTACGCGTAAGATTGCATTCGTTTGCGTGAGTCTCACGCGCAATGCGTGAGATTTGAGAGCTCTGCCTACCAATCCAGTTACAGGATTTTTAGCTCAGTTGGCTACAGCGTCGCACTGGCATCGCGAGGTCATGGGTTCAAACCCCGTTGAAGTCTAGTCTTTATCCAATTTGGATATATTACAGAATACCTGTCCACTTACATTTAACCTCAAAAGGCTGCCATCGCAGTCCCACAGTCACTCTATAATTTACATATTTCATTCCGCTTTAACCTCAAAAGTGCCACAGTTTAATTAACCTCGTTGTTTAATCCACACTGCGGACCATTGTGGCAGTACATGTTAAAATGGCGTTCAGAACCTGCGAGATCGTAGCTTCACTTGATTGCATATCCGCAGTTCAATATATGATTTACTTCACTATATCATTCCATTCGTTAAAGAGTGAGTGTTTACTTCACGCAGAAAATCCAACAGCTGAATTTAATCTTCTCTCGCTCTTTGTTGTTCGCTGCAGAATCACAGATCTAATAAAGTAAGTGTCATCATTTCATCGGTCCTCAAAGTGCTTCAAAACATTCAGAATCTCGCAGTGCAGATTTCGTTGAGGTTGACAGAGAAGAGAAATGCCTTGAGATCCACATCTGCCGCCATTTTGTTTTTGTTTTCTTTATCACTTTGACTCCGATGACCATTGAGACAGTAAACACAATAGCCGTATTTAGTATATATAGTAAAACAGTGGATAGTGTTGAACGCGCGCGCTGATTGGCTAATCAAACTCCGCATATCCCCTTTGCTATTCACCTCCAGGCAAATCATACAGAATTTGCTCCCGAAAATGTTGTAGGTTTTGCAGGAATAAATGAGTTTAAATCATTTTTTGTGCTACACTAGTACTACCTCACTGTTTTAGTATGTACTAAAACAACTATTTACCTCAGTGTCGGTGGCTAGTGGTGGATATTTACCGTAAGTTCAGCACGAGAAGATAAATTTCGTATCCCCAAGCGGCCGTGAAATGTTCTGTTTATTTTATAGATACTGATGAATTTCCACATAAACACAACTTTTTTTATTCATGTTCGAAACAGCAAAATAGTGCAGTTAAAGTGTGCGGGTGTGCCTGAGCGGTAAGCTCTCTTGTAATTGACTAATCATTAATTATTGGTTATTACTTGTTGGTTATTTGCACTAAAATATGTACGTGACTCAGGCCCTATCCAAGTTAATAAACGTAAAGCAGTTTTAATAATCGTGAAATTTACCTAGAGGATATACCAAACTAGGTTTTCATTTAATTTTGTCTTGTCAGAGTTGATATGTGTTTCTCCTCTTCTTGTCACACTTTTCATGTTTCCGTGTCGAAATCTCGTCTTTATGCAACTTACATAACTTGGAAAAAATTCAGAGGCAATAAAATTGAAACTATTGCATCTGTTAAATATGTGAATCACACAAGGAGTATTTCTTTGACTTTCCGTCCTTCAACTGTTATAGTTTTTGTGATTTGTCTCGTAATAATTGCGAAAACTTGTGAATAACTTGTGAATACTGTAATGGCTAGTCTGACAACGGTCGCTTGGCAGCGACGAAACACCCGTTGTCAGATTAGCCATTACAGAATTCACAAGGCAAGTTTTCACAAATTTGTAATGTATTTGGTTTCAGAGGCAAGAATTTTGTCATCATTCCTATTTTAAAGTAAAAACTAACGCCTAAAAAGACACGACGTTTCGACCGAACTTCGGTCATTATCAAGCTAAAAGTCAAGATAAAAATTTGCATAAGTATAAAACAAAGAAGTTGGTGTTTCCTCGACTGAGTCACCCAGACAGGTTAATTAATTCCACAATCTCCCGCTTTATTGCAGTCAAAGCTTCTGATCAACCTGTTCTCGAGTTACCAGCTGTTAACACTGAATACAATGAATTAGATCCTGTTTGCCATTACAGTATTCACAATAGAAGATATCCTGCAAAGGTTGGTCAAGACAACGTGAACATAGGCGTTGTTGCAATATTTCGGCTGGCCAACACCAGCCTTCTTCAGGTAAACCTGAAGAAGGCTGGTGTTGGCCAGCCGAAATATTGCAACAACGCCGATGTTCACGTTGTCTTGACTAACCTTTGCAGGATATTTTCTATTTTAAAGTTTTCTTTGGTGTGGTCACGATCTATTTTGATCCAACGTAGAGCAAGTTTTGATCGTACACGGTTTTTGCAGTGGTTTAATCCTTAAAACGTATTCACAAGGCAAGTTTTCACAAATTTGTAATGTACTTGGTTTTTGAGGCAAGAATTCTAATATCATTGTTATTTTAAAGTAAAAACTAACGGTAAAAGGACACGACGTTTCGACCGAACTTCGGTCATTATCAATCTAAAAGTCAAGATAAAAATTTGTATAAGTATAAATATAAATCAAAAAAGTAAAAGGATATATATATAAAGTATGAAAATGTCAAAATGGGGAGTTAAAAAACATGCAAGAATAACATAATTAGAAATGAATAAAAAACTTTCCAACGAATTGAGTCTGACTAAAAAACATTTCAGTAATGAGAAAGTCAAACTTGTTCTTGCACATTTTTGAGATGGTAAAATTCGCCAACAAGGCAAAGCACAAAGCAATGAAGGGGGCCCATAGAAGTTGGCAGATGTGGGGAATTTGACCAGTATGGCGAGAATGACAATTTTGCCACAATCGCCAATAAGGCAAAACAAAAAGCAATGAAGGAGGCCATCAAGATCATCGAAATGTGCGCTAAGGAGACCTTTCTAGCCCTTAATAAAAGATCGAGCGATACACAATATGATATTTCTCTACGGCACTAATAGATAAATGTATAGGTGCAACATATTGAATTCGTCCGCTCGTCAATTTCGCCAATCGTCGACCAAGTAACATAAAAGTGGTTTGACAAAATTGGCAACATATCGCCAAATGTGCCAATATTGTCAATTTCGCCAAAATCGCAACGTAACGTTCACCCAAGTGGTGTCAATACCAGTGGATGAACTAATTTGACGAAATTGGCAAAATATCGCCAAAAATGCCGATTTTGTCAATTTTGCCAAAATCGCCAAATCTTCAGCATCCGCGTTTCCTAAATAGCAACGGATGATGTGCTGTGACAAAATTGGCGAAATATTGCCAAATTCGCTAATTTTGCCAAGATTGTCAATCGTGGGGCTCTGTCGCCAAATCTGCCATTTTTGTCCTCCCATGCATTTCTGGACATAAGTGGAGGATCATTGGGCACAAAATAAAGTTCCACACGGAAATGTTTTCCAATAGAGAAAGACGCATTCTTGTGCTCGTCTGCATCACACAGGTCACACTTAAATTGATAAACAAGGGATTGTTGGTTCACAATATAGACGGCTTGGCGTACGGGCTTGACCTCGCGGAGTTTCAGATGTTGCTTGATCGTGTGGCTGACAAACGTAGGCTGGACGGTCACTTGAATCTTACGGCTCAGGTCTTTGAGTTGTGCTCGTACAATATCAGCTTAAGCCTGGTCTTTAAATGGCAGAACAACGCAAACAGGATCTAATTCATTGTATTCAGTGTTAACAGCTGGTAACTCGAGAACAGGGTGATCAGAAGCTTTGACTGCAATAAAGCGGGAGATGCATATGGTGGAATTAATTAAGCTGTCTGGGTAACTCGAGGAAACACCAATCTACTACTTTGTTTTATATTTATACTTATGCAAATGTTTATCTTCACTTTTAGCTTAATAATGACCGAAGTTCGGTCGACACGTTTTGTCTTTTTACCGTTCGTTTTTACTGCAAATTGTTTAAGAAACCTTAACTGAAACGGATTCTTATTTTAAGCAGTAGAAGAAACTTTCGAATTAAATAGCGGGAACGTTCTCCAAAAATATATTAAACCGATGCAGGTGTTTTTCCAAGTTGATGTTTTCAAAGTAAGAGGAGAAAAGGACTTGTTACCTTTAAAACGTAATGACGAGTGATTGATAGGATCAGCAAGATATTTGTTCATTGGGTTGCTTGATAACCGCGGCTGCTATAATCGAAGCCCCTATTTGCACGATCGTCAGTCTTGCGAGATAAATCAAGTTATGGCCAGCAATATCTCACATGAAGGCAGTTCTTGCTTTCATCTTCCTGATCCATCCTTTCATCTTGTTTCGGAACGTTATTTGGTGAACCTTGTAACAGCCATCATAAATATTGTTTCTTCGCCATTTGGTGTCGTTTCAAACCTTTTGATAATGGTTTCCATTTTAAGTAACTCGCGTCTTCGAACTCCATCAAATCTTTTCATATCTTGCCTTGCGCTCTCTGATGTATTAGTTGGTCTTTCAGTTCAGCCGGGTTATATTGCCTATAGACTCATGGAAAACCACCTTCGTTCAGTTCCATGCTTTGTAAGAGTCACTTACGCTAATGCGTTCTACACTGCCTGCGGAGTTTCCTTCATGACTCTGACATCCATTTCATACGAGCGATTTGTAGCCGTTCGGCTACATACAAGATACAATGAGACTTTTTCGTCACAAAGAGTGCTGAAGTATGTGTCCGCCATCTGGGTCTTCAATATCCTCTTAACTTGCCTACAATGGGCAGGAATTAGTAAAATATCAAGAGGGACACATTTGCTTGTGTGGTTTTGCTGCCTTCTGGCTTCCATCACTGCAAACATAAGAATCATGTTATTTTTACGTCGGTACCAAAACCAGATGAGGTCTATCAACGTAGTTTCACAAAGCATCCAACGCAGGAGAGCAATCAATCGGACAAAAACTATTTGCATGATTGTTGGAATTTATTTCCTGTTAAACTTTCCAGTTTTGTTTGTTACAATTTATCACCAGATTTTAGAACAAGACATCAAAAGTTACAACCATTATAGCTGGGCAGAGACTGCTGCTTTTCTGAATTCATGTACAAATCCACTTCTCTGTTATTGGAAGAACCGTCACTTGCGTCAAAGTGTGAATTCAATATTGAGGAAGTTGAGCTGTTGCTAACTCTAGCTAATATCATGTTTTATTCAAGAAACATAGATACCTGATAATCAGTACAATTTCATAGTTAATGCCATTCAATCGTGCATCGATTTGACAGGGATGGATGTTGTGGAACACAGCACGTCCGTTATCTTTCTTTTCAGGGACCTGTAAGATCTAAGACGGCGACGAAAATGAAAATCTCTTGGAACTATTTGAACCTTTTCACATATTATTGCAGCTTAAAGTGCCACAATGATCAAAAACTCACTTCTTTTTTTTCTTCAGATTTTGAAGGTGTGTTTTCTTAATACCTGAATGGCAAAATTTTGAGCTTTGACTTTTATCCAAATGTTGTTTACTTTGCGTGTAAGTTTTGGATTTCATACTCCGCCATTACTCACGTGGAAACTGACCGATTGGACCTCAGAGGGTTAGATTCAGGAAAAAGTGACGTAATTTACTCACTAGCTTAAAATGCAGCGTATTATATATGTATTATATACGTCTGAAAGGCCAAAAATTATTAAAGGTAAAGGTACACCTTATTTAACGTCGGAAGTTCCTTTACTCTCTAGAGAGTATTCTCCCAGGAAGCCGACGGTGCGCTCATTTTACCCCCCTCTTTTCCATCAGTGCTCCGTTTTAAGGGTATTTAAAGCTACTTAGGCTACACTGAAAGGAAAGAAGTCGAAACAAGGATGTGAGATCCGGGGATCGAACTCAGGACCTCTTGCACCAAGGCCGCGCACTAACCGACTGAGCCCCTTGCTCCTTAACTTTCCTTCTGAACCTTTGACGTCATTTTCTTCTTGATCTAGCTCTCTCAAGATCTTAAAGTTAGTAGTGGCGGACCATTAAATAAGAAAATTCCAGTTAAAATAAAAACGTCTCTTTTTTTAAATCAAGGCTTAAAACTTTGGCCGCTTACTGTTTAGGTAACATAGTTTTGAAATCGGCAGGTACAAAACACATGTCACAGGTAATTGTTTGATCCTGAACTCGGGTTCTGCCTACCAATCCAGTTACAGAATATTCAGCTCAGTTGGCTACAGCGTCGCACTGGCATCGCAAGGTCATGGGTTCAAACCCCGTTGAAGTCTAGTCTTGATCCAGTTTGGATATATTACAGAATCCCTGTCCACTTACATTTATGTCAGTCTATAATTTACATATTTCATTCCGCTTCAACCTCAAAAGTGTCACAGTTTCATTATCCTCGTTGTTTAATCCACACTGCGGACCATTGTGGCAGTACATGTTAAAATGGCGTTCAGAACCTGCGAGATCGTAGCTTCACTTGATTGCATATCCGCAGTTCAATATATGATTTACTTCACTATATCATTTCATTCGTTAAAGAGTGAGTGTTTACTTCACGCAAAAAATCCAACAGCTGAATTAAATCTTCTCTTGCTCTTTGTTGTTCGCTGCAGAATCACAGATCTAATACAGTAAGCGTCATCATTTCATCGGCCCTCAAAGTGCTCCAAAACATTCAGAATCTCGCAGTGCAGATTTCGTTGAGCTTGACAGAGAAGAGAAATGCCTTGAGATCCACATCTGCCGCCATTTTGTTTTTTTGTTTTCTTTATCACTTTGACTCCGCTGACCATTGAGACAGTAAACACAATAGCCGTATTTAGTATATACTAAAACAGTGGATAGCGTTGAACGCGCGCGCTGAAATGCTACTCAAACTCCTAATACCCTTTGCTATTCACCTCCGAGCAATTCGGGCGGAATTTGCTCCCGAAAATGTTGTAGATTTTTCAGGAATAAATGAGTTAAAACTATTTTTTGTGCTACACTATCCCACTGTACTAAAACAACTATTTAACACAGTGTCGGTGGCTACTAGTGGATATTTACCGTAATTTCAGCACGAGAAGATAAATTTCGTATCCCAAAGTGGCCATGTAATGTTCTGTTTATTTTATAGATACTGATGAATTTCCACATAAAACACAACTTTTTTTATTCATGTTCCAAACAGCAAAATAGTGCACATAAAGTGTGCAGGTGTGCCTGAGCGGTAAGCTCTTGTAATTGGCTAATCATGTTAGTAACCATGGTGACACCAATATCCTCAAACATGAAAGATAAAAATAGTATCTTCAATGGGCGCCATGAAGATATGGTTTTAGAAAAAGAAAAAATCTTGGTATGTCATCACTATTTATATAATAATGATATATATATGATAGGTCGGACTCATGTAAAATAGTTACATCAGTTCGAGATATATTTGTGTGACCATATATATTTGACGTAGTCACATTAAATTGACATAGGCGTAAATACTTGTCGTCACCGTAAATATTTGTTTTTGCGGTAGGTGACACATTTTTAATATATAGATTTAGCCAAGCCTAAAAGCACAGCTCCCGGGCTATTCATTCTTACAATAAGTTAACCTGGCTTGAGCCTGCGATCCAATCGAAACCAAGTACCTGGTCAACTGTCAAGTTCAAAAAGCAGCTGACCTCGATGAGTTCTAAACTTAAACTTGCGATATGGTCACGTGATATTGGTCACATTGGAGGGGTGGACGTAAGTACGGTATTACGGTGACCCAACCTCGTTCCCAGGGCTTTTCTCCGCCGAGGAGAGGAGGGGCGGGAACGGAGAAAAGCCCTGGGAACGAGGTTGACGGTGACCAAAATCAAATTTTCTTGCACAGAGTACCTTATTTTCTTACCCACGGTGCTCTGCGCGCGCCTTTCGCGCGTGGTCCTGCGCTTTTATTGTTCTTCATAAACAAGACTCAACCGAGGGTAAAATAAAGCAAATAAGAACAGGTGAAAGTTTTCTTAGTGTTCTCAATGCTATTTAACTGTTAAGAGCCACAACAAGAAACTAGGTAGAGATTTCCTATTACAGTCATGATGGAAGATGCGAAAATGTCAGTATAAAAACGTTAAAGTATACATAAAACATTTTAAAATTAAATTGGAGAGCATATATGTTGGCGCTCCTTCCCGCTGTATTTGCACTAAAATAGTAACGTGACGCAGGCCCTGTCCAAGTTAGTAAACATAAAGCAGTTGTAATAATCGTGAAATTTACCTAGAGGATATACCAAACTAGGTTTTTATTTCATTTTGCTTGGACAGAGTTGATATGTGTTTCTCCTCTTCTTGTCACACTTTTCATGTTTTCGTGTTGAAATCTCGTCTTCATGCAACTTACATAACTTGGAAAAAATTCATATAGGATAAAATTGAAACTATTGCATCTGTTTTAACATGTCAATCAAGCAATGAGTATTTCTTTGACTTTCTATCCTCCAACTGTTATAGTTTTTGTTATTTGTCTCGTAACAATTGTGAAAACTTGACTTGACAACGGTTGATTGGCAGCGACGAAACAACCGTCGTCTCACTAGCCATTAGAGTATTTACAAGTCAAGTTTTCAGAAATTTGTCATGTGTTTGGTTTTTGAGGCAAGAATTCTGTCATCATTCTTATTTTAAGCAGTAGAGAGAACTTTCGAATCTAAAAGTCGGAACGTCCTCCAAAAATATATTAAACCAATGCACATTTTTTTACAAGTTGATGTTTTTCAATATGGGCGGAGAAAAGAACTTCGACATGTATGTTATTAACTTGTTACCATGGAAACGAAATGACGAGTGATTGATAGGATGAGCATGATATTTGTTCGTTGGGTTGCTTTGTTTGATAACCATTTACACGTCCGTCAGTCTTGCGTGATAAATCAAGGTATGGCTAGCAATATCTCACATGAAGGCAGCTCTTGCTTTCATCTTCCTGATCCATCCTTTCATCTTGTTTCGGAACGTTATTTGGTGAACCTTGTAACAGCCATCATAAATATTGTTTCTTCGCCATTTGGTGTCGTTTCAAACCTTTTGATAATGGTTTCCATTTTAAGCAACTCGCGTCTTCGAACTCCATCAAATCTCTTCATATCTTGCCTTGCGCTCTCTGATGTATTAGTTGGTCTTTCAGTTCAGCCGGGATATATTGCCTTTAGACTCATGGAAAACCAGCTTCGTTCAGTTCCATGCTTTGTAAGAGTCGCGTACACTAATGCGTTCTACATTTGCTGTGGAGTGTCTTTCATGACCCTGACGTCCATTTCATACGAGCGATTTGTAGCCGTTCGGCTATACACAAGGTACAATGAGACTTTCTCGTCACGAAGAGTGCTGAAGTATGTGTCCGTCATCTGGGTCTTCAACATCCTCTTAACTTGCCTACAATGGGCAGGATCCGGAATTAGTAAAATATCGAAAGGGACACATTTGCTTGTGTGGCTTTGCTGCCTTCTGGCTTCTGTCATTGCAAACATAAGAATCATGTTATTTTTACGTCGGTACCGAATCCAGGCGATTTCTATCAACGTAGTTTCACAAAGCATCCAACACAAGAGAGCAATCAGTCGGACAAAAACCATTTGCATGATTGTTGGAATTTATTTCCTGTTAAACTTTCCAGTTTTGTTTGTTACAATTTATCACCAAATTTTAGAACAAAACATCAAAAGTTACAACCATTATAGCTGGGCAGAGACTGCTGCTTTTCTGAATTCATGTACAAATCCAGTTATTTGTTATTGGAAAAATCGTCGCATGCGTCAAAGTGTGAAGTCAATATTGAGGAAGTTGAGCTGTTGCTAACTCTAGCTAATATCATGTTTTATTCAAGAAATGTAGATAACTGATAATGAATATAATTTCATAGTTAGTTCTGCCTTAAGGAGGCTCGAAATAGTGAGTGTTAAGTGGAAAAAGATTACAGCATTGTCTATCCTGTCAGAATGGTAATACTATTGTCAGACAGTTCTTTAAGGGTGTTTGCCAAGACTTAAACTGCGAGCAGAATCCCCTTCGATCTTCCTAGAATACATAGATTTAGCGAAGCCTAAAAGCGGAGCTCCCGGGTTATTTATGCTTATTGGGCTGTACGGTTAGTGAAAATAAAGGGTTTTGGGTACAACATTGAGTTAGCCGAATTGGTCTATTGTCAGCGTTTTGGCGTTTCTGGGTACTGCTTAATAAAATCATTTTCTTCGCTTTTTTCTATAGAAAAATTCATTGCCTAACTAGTGAATTCCACGGTAAATTTCACGCGAAAAACTGATATCGTATAAATCACGAAGCGATGAGTGCTATATTGGTTTCTATATCGGTTTTTCAAGTGAAATTTACTCTGGAATTCACCAGTAGGCAAGGAATTTTTCTTGAATCGCACGGGTTTTAAAAGAAAATAAACAAATCATCAGCAAGCGGACGGAAAGGAAAAAAACAGCCATTTCAGAGTCAACTGTCAGAAGCCAGTGAATAGGAATCACGCTAAAATTAGAAATCACAGACATATTAGCTCGTGAAGTGACAGATCGTGAGGAAACTTTGTCAGTTCAAATTAAAAAAAAAGTGTTATTGATGTAATTTATTCCACTTTACCTCTGAAAACGAGATCACGCGCCGGCGATCATATTTTAATGTAGCCGGCGCGATAGAAATGATTAAATTATTATCATTCACATTTTGATTTTTACTAGGTTGCCAGTATGGCAAACCCAGTCGAGGTCTGCGTTTAGTTTGTTTGTTTTATTTTATTTATTTTTTTTATTTTTTTTTTTTCCGTGTCGGTAAAAGTCTTGCCTGTCACTCCCCTGGTAAGTGGTGTCTTTGTGCATAGAGCCTTCTGCGCGTATTTTCTTAGGATCGAGAGGATAGTGGAGCTGCGTAGATTTTTCTGGTGGAGACAGTAGAATCATTAACTTAGCCTGCAATGGCGTCGAAAGTCATGTAACGCGAAGGGCGTTTTAGTGGATCCTTAAACAAAATATACCCTTATGGAGCTCAATAATGGAAAGTCAGTTGGATAAACTAGGCAGGAATCTCAAAAGCGACGAGTCCTGGACTTCGACAACAATCTATCGCCCGTCGAGACGAAATCAAAGTGAGCTGTATTTACCTACATGGTAATTTGACACGATTGAGTTTCTTGTCTTCACGCACGCATTGAAATAGGAAGAGGTTTTCGCCTCTAAGAGCAAATATGTTGTTTGTTTCAATAAATTTTTCGCTGGAAAAGGATTCTGTGGTATTTTTTGCCTTTGTGAATTATAATATCATGTTGTGTATTGAATTTTCGAGCTTAAGGTTAAAATGTGATACGGGAGAAGTTTTTTAGTATTGCTCTGTAAGCAGGAAGGGTTCACAGGCCTGTTGGAAGCGTGCTTGAGTTTCAACAAAATGAGCCCCAAAATCAGTGAAAAATTGTGTCGCAGATGAATAATAAAGTAGCTGCTATTTCCAAAATGATGGAATTACCTGGTGATAAATAACGTCGTACGCGTCTTGGAGAGTAAATTTTGACTTTGCATAAACAAGAGTTGGGCGATTGTGATCCTTGTTTTGACTTCGCTCATTTCATTGTCAAACTTTATAACACTTGACAGAAAAAGAAACTTACAAAAACTCGGTATCTTGCCATCATTTGACACAGATGCTTCACTGTTTGACGAGTAAACATGCCACGGTAACTTAATCACGGCGCCCGCTGAATTCCGGCCATGTCACTTTCGATTTTGCAACTTACTTGAACGTAGCAAAAATCTCCCAAAATGTTTGTCACTGATCGTAACTTTTTATATTCTATATTCAAGGTTCAAAATTAATGTTGTTTTCATGTCGTAAATATTTTATTCTCGATCGACCGTCCCGGAAACTTCCTTCTGCTCTTTCTAAAAACTGTGTATCAATAGTTATTTGCTTTTTCATCAATATTTGTTTTGCATAAAGCAAGCTAACAAAATCTGTACCTTGCTGAGTTCGCATTTGTTAGCGTTAATAGTATTTTCGGTCAGATGCTTCTGTTTTTTATGAGGGGTTTATTGTTTTGGTCTCCCATCCTGACACTAATCCCGCCCGACAGGGCTTAAGGACGGTGCCTACTATTGTTATTGCGCATACGTTCTGCGCATCTCCAGATACTTTCCTAACGCCTATGCTTACTAATACAGGGATATTTTTGCGCGGTTTAAAACTATCCGGAGAAAGTAGATCTTAGTAAGTACTCTTGGTTTCCAAAAAGAAAATTGGGGGTAACCATACATTGCTTTGTATTTTAAAGCTATTTACAAATATTATTCATGAATTATCTTTGAGAAATGTGTGGTTACCCCCAATTTTCTTTTTGGATTTCAATAACACTTGTTAAGATTTACATTTCCTGCATAATCACACACCGAGGCAAAAATTTCTTTAATTAGTAGGCACCGTCCTTAACTTCAGTGAACTTTAGTATTACAAAGCTGTCAGATGCTCAGAGGGCACACTTGTGGTGAAAAGAAGTTGTGAGGGAACTTGAAAATTATCAACATGTCAGCCCAGAAGCCAATGTTTCTCGCTTCTCTTTTATTTGTTATTCTTTGGAGACTGGAATGCTGTATTTCAATACCACACAATTCAGTGCCATCTGATTTTCTGTAACATTTACCACAGGCAACCCAGTGTATGCTTCACGGAAGGATCTCGTTTCTTATTGAAACACGCCAGCTTGGGTTTGAACAAGAATCGGCAAAATACGGCAACCAAGAAAGGACAAACTTCAAACAAGATCTGTACGAGCTTTAAACAAACTTCTGAAAACACAAGCTAGTTATTTTACGAAAGCTCATTGCGATTACGTGTTTATAACACAAGGGCAAAATTGTCTCGTCACTGTCGAGGCACATCGAAAAACCGTTAAAGCAAACAAGGTAAAAAACACTTGTTCGCTCGCATTTTAGAGCAAAACAAACAAACAACATCAGCTATTTCTTTATATCCAAAATAGTACAGACGATTTCTATTTAATTCCAGTGGAGAATAAAAATTCGAGTTTCATTCCTGAACAAGGAAAAACAACCATTAAACCACTTTTTAAGAATACGCATCCACTTGAAATAACGCATCCGTAAAAATAACAAACGATTTTGTGTCGAAGAAAATAACTTTGGAGTTACTTCTTCCACCAAATTTGAGCTATTACTGGTATACCGTTTTGTCGTTCTCGTTCTCTTTCGATCTTCTTTCGTTTCTGTAATGTTCGTGTCATAGGTCGTCCAGGCATGATGCAACCTTATCAGATCTTCTAAACTGGGGATAAGCCTGTGCTAAAAATTGCAATACAGATAAAAAAGCAGCTCCAAACAAATGAAAAATAAACACTCAGCATTAAGTTTATATCCCTCCGATGCTTGACTTGCTTAACTGCGTGGCCGCCAGTGTGGACCACAGCTATCGTAATACGTCAAACTGGATTGAGACCAGCAAAAATGCAGAGAGAAAATATTTTCCAAACCGTTTTCCACCTGAAGACGAAAAGCGTTGAATGTTAAGAGTTTCAGTTGACGAAGTATGACCGTGTAGCCGCGTCGAGCCTCAGAAGCCTCGTTTATGTTTAGGCGAGGTAACCTGGCTTGAGCCTGCGATCCAATAGAAAACCAATACCTGGTCAGCGGTCAACTTTAAAAAAATAGTTGACCTCGATCGGCTCTAAACTTGAGCCAGCGATTTGGTTAAGTGATACTGGTCAGAAGATACCTTGTTTTGACAGGTGTCAATTGACCATAACATGGAAGTCCAATATCAAAGATGTATGGTGTAAACTAGTGTGATACTGGTCACATTGGCATACATGGATGGGTGAACGTACGTACGGTCTTACGTACGGACGGACGGTCGATGACGTCATAGCTAAAACCAAAATTTCTCGAATCCATGGTTACCGACTGGGTTACCATATTTTCTTAACTATGGTAATCCGCGCGCGCGCGGGGCTCCGCTATGATCCAAATATTTTTTCTTAGTGTAAATATAAATTAAATGTCATTGGTGTTATACATCTGTGTACAGGTATGCCTCCGTATACATTGTTAGTTAGCATATATATGAAAACTTAATATTGGCGCTAATTGCGACAAATCATCATATAAATAAAATATATGCCAGAATCATTGTAGAAGTATCGTGAAGTTAAAAAATTATGTCTCAGGAAAAAAATATATGTATCAGGAAAATATATGTGTCAGGAATCTCATGTATGTATCGTGAACTTCTAAAGTATAGATCAGGATAACTATGATGTTCGAAAGGTATATATCAGGAAAAGTGATACTTGTCAGTCAGCGGTAACGCGGATTGATCTTTCCGGTTTTTCATCGGTCATATTTCGGTCATTGCGCCTTCCCTTGCCCTAAATTCTGAGCCCCTCCCCCCCAGACATTTAGTGCTTTGTTATATAGTTAGACTTTTCCTTCAACAATCGCAGCAAAAAAACCGGAGCGGGCAAAAACTGCGAAATTGTATCCTGGTCGGGTACATTTGAATTTGATCAAAGGCACGTGACCAAGAATCAACCAATCACAGTGTTGGTTTTGTTGAGTGAAAGTGAAGGTGTATAGTAACGTCACATGTCCCAACGCCATGTGGTGGGTAAAATAAAGTTTTAAAAAATTTGTGTTAGGAGGATCTTTTAATTGGTTCATTGTAGCGAGTAAGAGATTGAGTATAGCAAGTGGAACTCTGATTCCTGTGCACGTGCTTTGAATACTGACAGTCCTGTTGATAGTTGTGCAACTATCAAATTCGATTTGTGAGGGACAGAGGGTTTGAATTGGGTGACTATTACGTGCCATAGTTCTCAAAATAAACTTGCAATTGTACCTGAATTTTCCACCTACAAAGAAGGAAAGAAAAGAGACACATAATGTTTCATCTATATTGGAGGACTATGTGTTTCTATTTGGTGACAAATTGACCAGATATGTCCTTTCCATTTCTTTTACTCTGACAACTATTCCTTCTTTAACTAGGGCTATATTTCAAATAGTCTTCTCTTCTCTCAAGTTTGTTGGGAAGAAGAAACTGTGTATCTGAAATGTCACAGGGTATGTTTTCACTGTTCGGACAGACTGAAGCTACTGTAGCTCCAACAGAAAGAGGTTGAGTTCACAAGACAGTACTTCACCTCTAACTTTAACATACCAAAATGAAAACATAACTTCATGCCTGAAGCTTATGATCAAGGGTAGGGGGAAGGCAGCCTCATGCACAATGATGCCATAAGCAAGAATCAAACAGGGTCCGTGAATAGCCTTGAAAGTGAGAAGCAGGATCTTGAATTGAATTCGCTTTACGACAGGCAGCCAGTGAAATTGTCGCAGTGCAGGAGTCGTATGGCAGAATTTACTAAGGACAAGAGCAATTCGAGCACCAGCGTTCTGTAGTCTCTGTAATTTTGAAATTTTACACTTCGAGAGGCCATACATGAGATTATAATGAGTATTGCAATAGTCTAGCCGACTTGTGACAAACGCATGGATAACAGTTACTAGACAGTCTTGTGACAGGTATTTTCTAATCCTTCTGAGGCCTATGCAGATAATAAAATCCACAACTGCATACTTTGTTGATTATATATGAGATCCCGTAGACAATATCGAATCAAACCAAGCACCAAAATTCCTTACGCGATTCACGGATTCTATATCTATTGTTCCAAGTCATAAAGGAAGTTAAGTCCGAATCATTTGGAACACCATTAATCCACAAAGACAGAAAAATCTCACAAAAACCTTGCATCCGATAATTTTATCGAAAGAAACAACATACTTGCTATTAGAAAGAAGAAAAAAAAATTTCCATTTTATGGTGTTTGTGCAAACAGGCTGTGACACTCCGTGTCAAAATTTAACCATACGCAACTAAATAAAATTTACACCAGTGTTAGGGATAAAACCCTTTACTGAAGAACCATTTCCTTGAATAATGAAGCACAAAATGGACAGCAATCTTTTTTTCAAATAATTCTTGACTAACAACAATTAGTCACATTTCCAATTGCTTTTTCCCTAAAGACTGTGCAGAGTTGAGTAGAAATAAATATAAATAGCCAGACAACAGAGATCACAGATCCACTCAGGCTGTTCGATTCCTTCTTTGAGTTCATTAAGACGATTTCCAACCAGAAAAAGTTACCAGAGAATTTTCCATTTGGTTTCAGTGTTGTACATAAGATCACGGTAAGTAAAACTTTGGTACGGCCGGACGGGCGAAAGATGCAATTGTTGTTAAAGTCCCTTACTCGGCTCTTTCAAGATTACAGATATTTATTTTTCACCGCCTGTCTTGTTTATCCAATCGACGTTCGATTCTTGAGATCCATAAGGGTATGTTTTGTTTAACGATCCACTAAAACGCTATTCGCGTTACACTGACTTCGACGCCATTGCATATTCTACTATGTCTACGCATTTCTACTATCCCCTGAAACCTACCAAAAATACGCCAAGAAGACTCTATGCGCAAAGACACTACTTAGCAAGGGAGTGACAGGAAAGAAGTTTCCTGACACGGAAAAAAAGAAAAAAAGGAAACCAGAGAAATTCAAGTCGTTTTCTGACTGGATTGCCTATGGTAACCCATTAAAAAACTTCGCACTTATACTCGCTTTAAAGAGGAAGCAGACATGAACTCGGAAATGGACTATTTGGCACCCTATCACAAACTTTTGATGATGTGCTTTTTCCTGCTCAAAACAAAGCAAGGATCTCCAGTCACCCATGCAATAAAGAAGACATTCTCAGGATATTAAGTATCTGAATAGTGGTATCCGTCGAAATAACTGAAAACCACCCGTTTTATATCGTTGTATGGACCTAAATACCTGCATGGACTTCCCCCATACGGTTTCATAAAACCGGAGATTCACGTTAATTGGTGTGTGCCACAAAGAGACCTTCTAAAAATTAGCCTTTCGGAGCAGTTACTTCCATTTGCCTAATATCAAATTAAAACAAGAGTCCATCAGCGGAGAGTAACAGGTTTAAACGTGAATGCTACATTATAATGCAAATACAATACACAAAGAATCTTAACCGCGGGAGATTTGAATTAGGTACAACATTTGGTCTCTTTTTTATTTTCCCGCAAAACTTGGTTTAAAATAACTATCAACTATCTGGAATGGAATCCCCTTAACGCAAAGAAATCTCAGAAAGAACGACTTCACTAGAAAAATAACACGTCTACTTTTCGATATTTTAATTTCATAGAATAAAACATTTTGCCCAATGATATTGGTCTTAAAACTAAAAGATAATCGTACTTCAATTACTCTACTTTAAGTGCATTTAATGAATTCCCCATCACTGCTATTCCTCTGTTCTTTTATTCGAAAGAATCCGCTTAACTTGATATATATTTGTGATATCCTTCATCTAGAGTAAACCTTTTCGTCAAATATTATTTAATCTTTAGATTATCAACAATCAATCAAATAGAATCTCAATCTGTATTCCACTGTAGTACCTCACATCTTTATAATAGAAACATTTAGAGCTCTTGTCTCAAATAATAATTATTTCCTTTCGTAATCTTTGTCATTGTAAATATATTAATTAACTATTTAATCTTTGTTCCACCCAATTCGATTAGCCTGGCTAAATTTGGGTGGAAAAACTCTTCATTGTACTAGTATTGTAGGTAATAAACGTTGTTGTTATATAGCTGAATTTTTCCCCCAACAGTGCGCGCTCTCATTGGTTACTTCGAGGTCACATGACATCTAACAATAAAACTGTTTCCCGCCAAAAGTCTCTGAACGGGCAACAGTGCAAAATCTATGACGTCAGAGAGTAACAGTGCACTGTTACCCGCGAATGTTGACCGACGAGCGCCGTTGGTGTTGCCGTTGCACGTTTTCCTTTTGTGCTATATAACAAATCACTTAATGACTGATCCCCCGGGACACAGTTCATTTTGCTTCCCTCGAATTTCAACTCGGGAAACCAAATAAACTGTTTCCCGCGGGACCAGTCATTAAGTGTTTATTGTTGTTGTTGTTGTTGTTGTTGTTGTTAGACACTTTACTGACGCTGATAGGGACAAACCTGATACCAGATTCTTGTACTCTTGGGTAATGGAATCTTGGTTAAAATTAAATTGCATATGTTAATGTTTCAACAGCTCAACGTGGTCCCTTGATCTATTTGTGCTCTTGCTGCCAAAGCTGAAAGGATTTATCTCCTCGCTACATCACACAAGGTACAGAACCCCCATGACATCTATTTTTCCATTCCAATGTCTGTGTAATTTTACAGTACTTTAAAAAATCAAAGCAATGCAACATTTTGAAGGAATTTTTCGAATTCGTTAAATCACGCTTTTTGAAAAGAATTTGAATCTTTCGCCCGGCCCGCATTCCGAGGTTCTTTCTTATTCTTGGAGGGCTGGGCCGAGTGAGGTATGAAAAGAAACTTTAACAAACTTTCTACATAGACCACACACCGGTTTGGTATATCACCTTAAATTAACGCTCTTTTTATTAAACAAATACTTGGAGAATACGTCTTACTCGCGAGTTTGTTAAAGTTTCTATGTTTTGCTAGATCGTTATCCATTTGTAGACGTTATAATGTGCTCGACCCATCCATGAAAGGAAGGACTTTCTTTTTAGTTATTTTAGGAATTTTAAGAGTTTGTCCAGCCGGGGTTCGGACCCACGACCTCCCATACGTTTAGTCTGACGATCAAACAACAGCAAAGTACAACTTCCTAAACATTAAAGGCCTAATATTAAAGGGTTCAACAGAAGTTTGCCTTTTCATTGGGCAATTCTGCGATTCCGCAAACTGGGAGTTGATAAAACCCAGCCATGGGATTTCCTCAAGAGGCCCTTGCACAGAGGTCAGATCTAACAGTTATAGAGAATCCACTAGAAATTCAGGGTACTAGAGCAGAATTTTATTCCGAACTTAGTCCACTCAATTTTGCTTTGTTTTGCTTTGCTTTCATTACAGTCACGTTGAAATGGCCTGTGGCATCATTCACGTCGTATTGAAAAAAGTCGATGTTGTCATTCGACGAACGTCAAAGAGTAAGAATAGATTGCCAGCATAATTATTTCCCCCTCTCCCCATTCTCGACCCAAAAGACCAACACTATGTTAGTCAGAGGTAACTATCAATAGAGTTATTTCAGTAGAATTATGACTTAGAGTTAGCGTTAACGACTGCCAAACTCCTAAATTCAAGATTTTGGAAGTCCAAAATCTTGAATTCAGGATTTTAGCAGTCCAAAATCATGAATTCAGGATTTTGGAAACTTAACTCTAACTCTACGACATAACTCTATGGAAATAACTCTAAGAATAGCCGTCCTCTGTTAGTCAGCACCTAGATTAGGAAACTTAATTTTACATGAACCGGGACGGGAATCAGAATAGCAGAATTTTGCACGTGCTCGTGACGTTTGCACGTTTGAACGTGCGGGGCGCTGGGCGCCTCGCACGAGCAAACGCCAATTTTTCTGAAAAGGCCAATTGCAAATGTTAACCAAATAATAATTAATTCAGCTGCGGTGAGGCCCAATGGTTAGGGCGCATGCCTCGAGATCCGAAGCCAGTCTGGGATTCAAGGCTCGTTCCGGAACATCCGTTGAATTTGAGTCTGCTAGTCCCTAGTTCAACTTCTCGGCCTGCACTTGTAAAGAGCCAACTGGTTTTCCTCGGGACATTTGAGATTCTTAACAGTTGTTGTCGTTTGTTGTCTCAATTTGTTGATTGTGTTTCATTGGCCCTGAAAACCCCCAACGGGGAGCGGTCAACTGTGTATGTACGCACCAATCTCGACCCCAGAGCTCTTATCTTGACTGAGGGAGAGAGTAGCTCTGGGGAACCCTGAAACAAAGTGTCTTCTCATTGGTTTTCGTGAAGAACAATCAAAAGCGTCTCTAACTGGTGCATTCATGTTAGCACGAGGAGTGAGCAGGCGCCGTAAGGTTCAAATAGCCAATTTTTGGCTACAAGAACCCTACGGCGCATGTTCTCCAAGATAGAGTTTCCCAGAGCCTTGGGTCGATCCAAGGCTCTGGTGACGAGAATGTGTACGCACGAATGTATCTCGCCTCCAATCACACGCATGCGCAAACAACCCTTACACACACTTTATTTGTGGAGGGTAACACTAATAGCTAAAAGCTAATAAACTTGTGGCCCTCAAAAATTAGTAAAAATATAGAATTTAAATATCTAAAAAACTATGCTATCAAATCTATAAATTCTAATAAATATTAAATTAAATTAATGTCAAGCTAAATACTGAAATGATTTAAACTAAGCTGTTCTTTAAAATTACATTAAATAAACTCTTCTCAAATACAGGAAGAGAATCCTTACGTCTTAATTCTAAAGATAACTTATTCCAAAGTTTACAAGCTCTAACCAAGAAGGAGTTTCCGCCTTCTGTCTCACGTATAAAAAGTGGTTAATAAGATCATTAAATAGCCCACGTTCGATACATTATGTTAAGATTCAGTCCTAAACAAAAGGCATCATCTCGCGGCTCTGGGAAATAAATATAACGATTTGTATGAGTTTATTCCCCAGGGCCTCGAGATATGCCTTTTGTTTTGGACTGAATTTCAATATATCGAAAGTGGGCTATTGTTCAGATTTTCATGGATGTTTCTATTTTTTATGCTTTAGCAATCAAAAACAAAGACAAGGAACTGAAACTCAAAGTCTGCACAAATGAACTGAAAGAGATCAAGGATATGGCGAATGATGTCATCCAAACGGTGAAAAAGTCAAAACGGAGCAACACAGAGGATCCCGCAGCCATGAAGTCGACCCTCACAGAGCTTCATTTGGCAATAGAAACATTTTTGAACAAGTGTAGTGGAAATTACGGGGTAGATGAATAACTGTGCTGAACTGACGGGTCTGGCCGGCCAGTTCTGACAAAGGAAAGCGCCCGAGTTAGAAACACACAGGAGGGTTGCTAGCCATTCAAGAGACATGCATAATTAATCATGACATAGCTATTTGAGAATCGATTGAAGGCAGTTTGTAGTAACTTCCGGTCAGGACATCGAAATGTCAGTCAATGTCACCATATTTACTGAATATGATGTCACCAACAACAGTCCTTCCCAGGACTACTCTCACCCAAACGATCTTTTTTATTGGGTTTTTATTTTTGCTGGATTTTCGGAGAAAGTTAATTGAAACTGATTAGAACTTCATGTTAACCTTAAGACATTTTTTTTTCTAAACAATAGGAAAGGTGACTTTCTTCGAATTCAAGGCCATTAAGAAATCTACAGAATAACAGATTAAAAGTTATCAATGTTTCTTCTCCAAATCGACGTTCGATATCAGCCACTGCACCAGTCAGGAAAATCTTGAAGTTGACATTCAAGCTAAAACTGGCATCAAGTATAGGAGCAGTCTAAAACCTGGAGACGAAATCTTGTTTAAGGACGGTGCCTACTAATTCAAAAGTGTTTTTATGCGGCTCACTGAATATTCGGGAAACGCAGATCTTAACAAGAGTTATTGATATCCAAAAAGAAAATTAGGGGTACTCATGCATTTTTGGAAGATAATC
>NC_090875.1:19260445-19262945 GCF_036669935.1 Montipora foliosa
CATCAAGCTTTAAAAACTCGTCGCTGCTTCTAACAGTAGAGATGATAATCACTCGTCTCTCCTGTCCTTGAAACTCTTCCACTGAACCAACTTTCACATCTGTAATGTGGGCTTTGTTGAGTAGAGTTTTTATTTTCTGAACCTAAAGTAGGAGAAACAATACTTGCTGTTAAGTGACCAGAGCTTCTGTCAGGAGGTCCCCTCGGGACATTGCCCACTCCACAAACTTTGGGGAGATTGGCACGACTGTGGCATTATGGGATTATTTTGGTAGCTTCCTAAGCTAAAAGGGTATTTTGTTGACGTCACGGACCATTGTCACCCAGCGTCCATGCTGGTCAAAAGGGAGCTTAAGATATTACGACGGCGACGGCAACAACAACACCGCAAAACAATGATATCATTGGTTAAAAGAGCATAAATAATCGTGCTGCACGTGCAGCACGGATTTTAGGACTTATTCTTGCGGTCCTCTGCATAAGGACGACGTGAAATTACCAAATTTGAGGTTTTGACGACAACGTGAGCAAGCAACAGAGAATTCTTCATTCTCTATTTTCACTTTATAACCGCTCGTACCAATTTATTTTTAGGATACTTCGCCCAAATCGTAAGAAGTGAACGAGATGGAATACACGCGAAAGAATTATGATAAAGCAAAGTGATATTTCGAGGTGACGTTTTCGTTTAAGTCGCCGTCGTAGATCTTAAGGTCCCTAAAGACAAAGCCAGTTCGGAGTTTCAAGAAACGAATGTGCGCGTTGGGTGAAAAAAAGCATATAATTGTCTATTTTGTTATCGTAAATAGCTGCAAGAATTTACTTTATAGAGTTCAAACCCCGAGCCTCTAGATGATGTGTTTGGAAGCGAGTTCAGGTGGTGCAAAACAAAAATTTTTAGTCCTTCGGGACTCAAAATGGCCGCTATGTGAAAAAGGCCCATTGTTTACATAAGAATTTTCTCACAGAGGGCATCATGTTATTTACAATTGACTTCAAAACGTAAGAGGACTTGTTAAACTTAGTGAAATGTCCAATTTTAAGCCTTTTAGCTTTGATAACGAGCTAGTCTTCAGCTATAAAAAACTGATAAATTCGTGGATGGCAAAAGCGCAAATGATCCCATAGATTCTTTTTAAAATTCGAATTTCCAAAGCACCATTGCTCAGAGATTATCTGGTATATGGGGCTCAAATTTTCAAAGACAGCTCATTATTCAATTAACTTCCAATATAGTCAGTGCTTTATTCTTGGCTGACTGATTCATTTCGAAGACTGCAAGATTTCGAAACGCGAGGGTCATAAATTTTCCTTAGGGAGCTTAAGCAAAGACGGCGGCGACGGCAACGAGAACGTCATCTCAAAATATAAATTCATGTTATTGTAATCACTTCGCAACCTTTTTTATATGACAAGGGTGTGGTAGTTCCTTAAAAATGACACTGGTCGGAACGGCGCTTAATTTTGGGGAGAAAATTAAAATTTATCCCTTAAATGAGAACGTTCTTCTTAAAAAACCTCAAACTTGGCTATTTCAAGTTGTTGTTTTGCTGACGACGGCAAAGAAATCGACAAAAGTGAAAAACGCACAGCGGTACACACCACAAGTCGATGTAAAAATGGACTCTCGATTTGTGTTTTTTTCTTGTTATCATCACACCCCAATCTTTAAAATTGGACACGTGCACGCACGGGAACCACGTGCACATAAATGCACGCAATGCCGTGCACGTAAATTGCACGCATAACAGCGTTCACGAATTGCATTGTTACAACACACCACAATTTCCGTGACGCACTCATCTTTGGAAAATGCCACTACGGATTCCTTTACGAACCAATTTGAGTTGGATAAATGGGAAAATAAGAATTGTAAGATAAAAACAATCACTGCCGCGTAGAATTTGCCTCTGTGCACGTTGCCAAATTGTAAATAGTCTTCTACGAATTTTTATTGGCATCCGTCACTCGTCGTTGTCTGCTATAACTTGGTTGCCAGTTGCGTCAAGAAACAGATAACGAGGATACGCTATTATTCTCTACCTGTTTTCTGTAAGGTGATATGACGCCAATTTGCGAAGTAAGAACACGGATTCCTCGCGCGTCTTTCAAGTCTTTGACGTACTGAACAACGACTGCTGCTTCTTCAGGGTTGAAAAATGACGGACTTCTTTCCTCGCGCATGTCCCGTCCCTTGACGCCGTCAAAAATGATAGGAAACCCTTTGCATGGAAGACGGCTCCAGTTACACAAAGATTCTCTCGTAAGTTCGTCGGCGCATGTTTCAAGTTCATCGTCGTAGAACATTTCATTGGGAAGCTAGACAAATAAGAAAATTCATGACATTATTTCATTATCAATCCTATCCTATACTCCCTCTACCTGTTAAAATCAACGTGTAGTGCGACAGACCAATCACAGCACACACAGCCCATCAAAACGGTCAATCAAATGCAAGCAGCCGCGCTAGGGGCGGGGAAATATGCGCGCGCAGGTCACAA
>NC_090875.1:19267945-19270445 GCF_036669935.1 Montipora foliosa
CTGCACGCTCTGCACGTGCGTTTTACATTTTGGTACATTTCTTTGTCATCATCTCCTAAATGACGACGTGAAATGACCAAATTCAAGGTTCTGTGGAGGACGTTAGCACATGACGATGAATTTTCAGTTCTCTCTCTACGCTTCCAACTCACTCATACCAGGTTAATTCCTCGACAGTTACTACACATTTTTAACGCGAAACGACATGAAATAGTTTCGTAGTGATATGAATGACGCGAACTCGCATTTTTAAATGAAGTCCTCGTAGCCGTCGTCGTCCTCGTTTCGTAAGCTCCCTAATAACCTGGGAGCTCCGCTTCTAGGCTTCGCTAAATCGATATATTTGGGAGTTTAAGAAACGACGACGGCTACGGCAAAGACAACGCCACAAAATAATATATACATCTCATTCGATGGTTTAACATATAATAACGCAAGGATATTTTGCGAGTTGCGTAATATAAAAAAAACACGAGTAATGAGCAAAATGTCCTCGAGTATTTAATAATTATTCCATAAGCGCGCGTTGGATATGAGATGGTAAATAGCTAACGAGGCGGGTAGCGCCGAGTTGGCTATAACCAGTCTCATATCCAACAAGCGCGAATGGAGTACTTGTTTCATTAAATTCCTTTAACTCCAAAAATTGGGAAGTACGAAATACGAGCGAAAAAAGCGAGCAAATCCGAGCAAAATCGTAAAAAATTGATGAGAACTGATGCGATGTTGTGTAATACCTTGTCGTCAGACAGACGCAGGCTCATCACAAAAACATTTCTTACCTTTTCGCGTACTTTTAAACGTCGGAATTGATCCAAACTTTATTCCAAGAGAAATTTCGCTTTCCGGCCAAAACAGTAGGGAACTTAAGCAACGACAACGGCGACGGCAACGAGAACGTCATCTCAAAATATAAATTCGCTTAATTTTAATCGCTTCGTAACTATTTCAACCTTTTTGATATGACAAGGGTGTGGTAGTTCCTTAAAAATGACATTGGTAGGAACGGCGCTTAATTTAGGGGAGAAAATGGTAATTTATCCTCAAGTGCTAACGTTGTTCATAAAACCTCAAATTTGGCTATTTCACGTTGTAGTTTTGCTGACGACGGCAAAGAAATGGACAAAAGTGAAAAACGCACGTGCAGGGCGTGCAAAGCTATTGTTTTTGCCTACTGTATATGCAAATTTGTGAAGTTCTCGTTGCCGTCGCCGTTGTCGTTGCTTAAGGACGTTATTTTTAGTTTAGCAACGGTTAAAGCAATCATTTACCATATAAGGTCAAACCAAGGTATATGAGCTGATAACCGAGATTGAGTGAACCAATCAGAGCACGCGAAATGCATTATCCGAGGTTGAGAATTTAATCATATTGGGTTAAATAAGAAAAGTGATCGTGCTGCACGTGCGGCACGCATTTGAGCACATTTCTCTCCCGTGCTCCAAAAAACAACTACAGGAAATCTCCAAATTTCATGTTTTGACGACAACCTTCGCCAAAATTTAAAGGTTTTGACGACAACGAGAGAAAACAATGATGAATCTTCTGAATCTTTCTTCCCTATCTTTATTTCGCCCACATTGTACACGATGATCAAGATGGAACAATCGTGAAAAACGTAAGATAGCTCAAAGTTATATTTTGAAGTAACGTTTTCGACGCTGACGGTGGCTGTCGTCCTTTCATGAGGATGACAGTAACAACAGAAACGGAATATTACGGTGCTATTAATACCCTTATAAATCCACAAAGTTACCCTTTTGCTAATTGACATTTATTTTACAAGGCAATTACAGTGTATATGTAGGAAGATCTGTTTGGGATTTTCAGTGGCTTGCCAACAGCTTGGAGCTGTAATTACCAAAGTGGATCAGTCCTATAGTAATATCTACCATATAAACCAATTAATGAACTAATCAGGCAACGCTTTTAAATAGTACACTGCGAAATATGAGTAACTTGTATTATCTTGGAAAACACACGAGTCTTCAAGCGAGTGTATATACAGCACCAAAAAAGTACAAGCGACAAATGGGAAACTGTCACATACTGATAATTCATACCATGCCAAAGAAAATAAAGTGGCCCACTTAATCTATGAAGTGTGCGATGGATGGGAAGGTTAAGTGGAATGCTGACGACTATACAATGGCATTGCGATTGGTTGTGTTGTCTATGGAATATTATGCATGTACATTATCGTGCTTTTCTGTAGAAAGTAGCGAAACGAATTCGTGTATTCACTGAGGACATACATGTATAATCGGTCAAGCGACAAACTCATTATCTCTTTTCAAACGAGATGCGATCCTCGACTCGATTCTCGAAACCTATTATCGATAGAGAGACAATTGCTTAAATTGTCCAGTAAGTTTGAAGATCACTGCTATCTTTCGTCTATAATCCGCACTTCAAGAGTTCTTTCACGGGAACAAATGAGCCCAACAAATTGACCTGCTCCCAACTAAGTGGCTTCATAGCTCAGTTGGAATCATCTTTC
>NC_090875.1:19275445-19277945 GCF_036669935.1 Montipora foliosa
TTTGAAAAACGTCGGCCCACCTTTTTTCAAATTTTTATCAGTCTATATCAAAATGTCATTTACAAAGCTTGAAAATCATTCTCAGTTGTTATGTTGCCGTGATTTTGCAAATGAAAGACTCTTGCTCTACCAATTTGACGTTTAGAGCTCATAATTAACAAAATTAAACAAAATTACCTAAAATAGCGTGACCTAGCCCCTTTAAAAAAGCATAAAGGTTCTCTTTGTCATGATAACAAAAAAGAAAGGGAATGCTTCATTGGGGTATCCAGACACTGAGAAAGAGATGAAAACACAAGGCCACTGGCAGACTAGTACTGTGCTTTCATTGTTTCAACTATTTTAAAAGTGCCCATAGTGATTGTATACCCCATAAAGCACAAAGCACAAGTTTTTTTAAAATGAAACAATATTAAATTTAAGCAATAGAGGACGTTTTCTGTGTTTCCATAGCCTCATCTAAACACGAGGGGGAGTTGGGAGAATTCCAGACAGTTATGCAAATCTGAGATGCAGTCGACGGTTTGCATAACTGTCGAGAATTCTCCCAACTCCACCGAGTGTTTAGATGAGGCTATGGAAACATGGAAAACGTCCTCTATTGCTTTTATAAAATATGTCTCAAAGGTAATTAAACAAATGAAGGAAAATGCTGGGTTTTTTTACTTCTTGATTGAAATAGATTTTCTTGACACATGCTCATAATTTTATTTCCTAACGACCAATCAAAACGTGCGTCTGACAATACGTAACCAATCAAAATTCATGGGATATCACGGCCGTGTTTCCATACTCTCATCTAAACACAACTGTTGACCAATGAGAAGTGTGCATACCAGTCTCATATCCAACATACTGCCAATGGAATAATTGTTTTATTAAGAAAGTTAAAAGTTTGGAAGTACGAAAAGCAAAAAAATCCCAGTGAAATCAAAAAAACTTGATGAAGATTAACAATAAATTATTCCATGAACGCACGTTGGATATGAGATGGTACATGTAAATAGCCAACGAGGCACGTGGCACTGAGTTGGCTATAACCAGTCTCATATCTAATGGAATAATAAATTCCTTAACCTCCAAAAGTTTGGAAGTACGAAATACAAGCAAAAAAAGCGAGAAAATCCGAGCGAAATCCAAAAAAGTTGATGAAGAGGTGATGATGTGTAATACCTTGTGGTCAGACAGATGCAGCCTCATCACAAAAACATTTCTTGCCATTTCACTGTTTTCCACAGCAGGGTTTTTTTTTCTTTTATTCAGAGAGAAATTTCGCTTTCTGGCGAAAAAACATTTAGCTTAGCAACGCTTAGCGCAATCAATTGCCACATAACAGGGTTCGTACCCTTTTTAAGGCCAAAATGTCAAGGATTTTCAAGGACTTTCCAGGACCCTACTTTGAAATTTCAAGGACTTTCTTTAATAAGAATTTACGACAAACCAAGCAAAATTCGAGAACGTTATTAATACTTTGTTTACCTGAACATTTGTTTTCAATGGCTTCATTAAAGCATTGATATTTTTCAGTCTTGGTCAATAAAAAATCAAGGACTTTCAAGGACCAAAAATCGATTTGAAGTACTTTCAAGGCCTTGAAATCGGACTTCTGGAATCCAAGGGTTTTCAAGGGTTTTCAAGACGCATACAAACCCTGACATAAGGTCAAAAAAAGGTATAATTTTGAGCTGATAACCAAGATTGAGTGAACCACTCACAGCACAAGAAATTCATTAATTAACTGACAACTCACAACTCAATTCACACAAACCTTGGTGGTGGTTCACCACTAATCACAGGGACTGTTGGATCAACAACGCGTGCAACAGGTTTCGGATGCTGATATTTTTCTGTCGGTAGGATATCCTCAACATCCTCGCTTGTTCCGCGTCCAGTCAAAAACCTCGCAATGTGGTATGTTCTAGCTGTTGGTTCTTCTTCAAACTCAAACACTATTGCTTGTTTGAAGTTGCCTAAGCGGCTAGGCTTGAACAGTGCACGTATTGAATAAGATTTTTCAACAGGAAGTCTAATCACTTTGTTTTTTGGTCCAATAGTTGTTATACTGTGTTTATCCTCCAGCATGAATTCACTCGCTACATCTAAAGCAACAAAGCGCTTGATTTTTACTACATTTGAGCCAGCATTGGTGATAGTAATTTCAGTGATTTTTGCACTCTCTGTAAGCTGCATTTTGCCGAAGTCTATAACTCCATGCTCTTTGTCGAGATTTGAGCAAACTCTTATTCCATTCTTGTCTTGAACAAGTCTTTCTCTCCTAACATGAATAAAAAATAAGCATCCATAACTCAATGCTATCATGATACTAATACATACACTGTACATGTAATTATTTATTTAATATTAATTATGTCACTTTTATGTCACTAAAAGTGAAGATAAAAATATCAGCATAAGTAGAAATATAAAACAAAGAAGTAAAAGTATGTTAAGTATTCACAAAAAACATGCAAGAATAACATAATTAAAAATGTTTAAAAAA
>NC_090875.1:19282945-19300445 GCF_036669935.1 Montipora foliosa
ACTTTCCCCGCAGCGCATGCTGGGACACAGAAACCCAGCATTTTCAAAATGGCGTCCTCTCTATCGGATGAAGAATTCACTCGAATGCAGGTATAATGCAACGTTATTAACTTATCAGTTGGTTTTACAAAGGTGATTCCAATATATATTTTTTGATTTCCTTAGGCACAGCTTATTGAGCTCCGCACGCTAAATTATGAGCTCGGAGCTAATTGTCAAAGACAGCAGACAGGTTTGTGTTTCCGAGTATTATGATATTCGTGAAGGTGTAGAATAAATTACATCCCTTGAAATAGAAAGCGATTTCTCCCTCTGAGTCTTTGACGGTTTTTGTAAAAGGCTATTCAAATTTCAGTGTGGTTATTTTTGTCTTTATTTATTTGATACTTAAAAAAAACAATCGGCAAATTTGTTAATGAATGTTTAGTAATAAATTTATTTCCTGTCATTTAAAGTTTGTTTTCGAAACCTAATTGATTCTGATCTTATCCCTCGATCTGTTGCATCTGTTTAATTAAAAGTGTCTTTCCCTTATTTCGAAGTGAGTAAATGTTTTCTTGATGCTTCAAGCTGAAATCAGCTGTTCGGATAAAACGATCTGCAAGTAATAATTATTTGTTTGTGTGCTTCTCGATCACATCTAGCTCATCATAGTTTTTATTACGTTTTATCGATTTCATCGGCAACATCTAAGCTCCGATGCATCAAAGTAAAACTGAATATCAGGAGCTCTGATCCCGAGAAGGCTAACCAAACTTATTAGGAAACTGAATTTTTACATAGGAAGAGCAAACTTGACATTAACAAAACAACTTGTTTATGAAATCTCACTGATATGTATATGACTTTATCAGAGCTTGATCAGCTGCAGGAGAAATACATTACCCAGGAGAAAGAGCTGCAGAAACAGTACAAGGTATAAAATTATACACAATCCATACATGAGTAAGTCATGTTGGTTTGTTCTTGCATGCTTGTGGTTGAGCTGCCAGACCAGCTCTGGATCTACATGATCTTTTACATTTTTCACAGCTGAAGTTACTGGCACTAGGAACTGACTGGCGCGGAGCATGAGCACATAGATAATCGGCTGCTCCCTTCTCCTCAACTCTCTTTATTGTTTGATGTAAGACATTCAACCATATTGATCTGGACGAGGCTGTTTGTTCCCAGGCATCAGCATCAACCCTCGGTATACTTCATGTGGCATTTCAGCACATCCTTAAACTGCAGTTTCTGACCACCACGCTTCTGCTCTCCATCCACTAGCTCAATGTTAAACACTTTATTAGGGAGGCGATCATGAGTCATACGAGAGACATGTCCAGCCCGTCAGAGCTGGGCTGTGGCAATCAAGGCTTCCACACTGGCAGCTCCTGCTGATCACTCCAGGACTGTCACGTCTGAAACATTATGTACCTATATCGACTTTAGCAGTGTGCCCCAAAGTTTCCAAGCATGGCTCGAAACCATTGTTTTCTTTGCTGCGATTTTCATAATTCTCAGGAATCTCACCTTCAAGGGCTAAGCGCCAAACTGCGTGTTGGCTTCCATCAATCATTACAAGTTTCTGAACATAACCTGGAAGATTGACTTCACCTCCGGAAAGAGAATTGGAGTTTTTGTTTAGTTCACAGCTCGAATTGTGATAAAATTATGTTTTTAGAAATTCTTACATGTACAGTGTAGGTATTTTTTGAACAACTTAGGCAGCTTATCGGAGTAGGCCAGTAAACACTAAGACCTACATGTAGTTTAACTACTGGTACATGGTTAGGGTGGGTTGAAATAATAGAGAAATGGAGCTGTTTCGCTTTACTTTTGGTATTATTGGTATTCCTCTAAGACAGGAGTGAGGGTGAAGTTGACGGAAAAGTGTTGGGATGTACAGTGCTTTGTGATGCTTATCAAAACAAGCCAGCTATTAGCTTGCATCCAATAGAGTTATGGTGATGACATCATAAACATTAAAAATTTGAAATTATGGGATTTGTTGGAATATTTTGAAAAAAACATCACCTGAAAGGCCTGCTTGCCAAAGACTGGAATTGTGGGGCAAGTTGTCCTGGAGATACTAGTCCTGTGCTGCTCTGATGACTCCATACAAATCCTTCTAAATTTGACCATAGTCAATAGATGTACAATGTAGGCTGGTTAAGAAACTCGACAAGTTTCTTTGTTTCATGTTTTTATTTGCTTTTTGGGCCTTGACCCTGCACAAAACCTGACAAAAACACCCTTTTTTCAGCAGGATAACCAATCAAAAGTTTTGACTAATTTATTCGAAATTAACTTGCGAACCAAAAACAAAAGATTGTACACGGTCACGGTCGTTTCAACATCTAATTGCGACGGTATTGTTCCTACTTTTGAAATTCCCAGGGTTTCATAACCAGTCCCTAGATTAACTATGATTTGACTCGGTTCCTAATGAACTGGGTCAAATTATTATTTAGAAGGATTTGTATGGATTCATCACAGCATAACTGAACTAATATCCCAAAGACATTTTGCCCTGAAATGCTAATTTTTGGCAAGTAGGTCTTTTGCATGTTGCTCTTTCATTATAATACTCCGAAAAAAATCCCTTAATTTCACAAATTTAATTTTTTATGACATCACACTTTTAGGACTCTATTACGTGACTGTATTTCATTTACCCATTAACCTGTTTTTCTTCAGTAATTGAATTTTTTTTTCCTTCACTATTCCAGATCATAAACAAAGGCAAAAATAGAAAGGTGTGTTTGCATTATCATTGGCTTTGCTCATTTTTTTATTTTAGTCATTACAAGTTATAATTTTAAATTTGTTATGCAGTTATTTCTTTTATGATAAAACAAGAATACATGTAATTTAAGGGCTTTCATTAAATAAAGATTTCAAGTTCCACGGTCAATCAAAATTTTAGAGTTGAGTGAAGAAGAATTACCAGTAATCAGCTTTGAGGGGTTTTTCTGAAATAAGCTGGGATTCATGCTCACAATAGGCATTCTGTTCCTCCTGAGAAGAAAATTATATTGGCGACAAAATTAGTTGAGACAGTTGCCAACAGAGCACACTGGCAACGACACATTCATTGTTTGCAAAGAAAACTTGTCCAGAAAGTACGTTTCCGGGATACCCCTCCCTCCCCCACCCTAATCAATGTTGTACCGCTGTCGACAAGGCTCGTGTAAAACAGAAAAACACAACATTGTCGCGGGGGTGTGGAGGAGGGGGCCATTTGCGCCCCAGAGCTTGAAATCGACTCTAAAGGATAAGAGTGTCTCAACAATTTTGACGCCGATTGTAGCTAGGTTAGCTTACATGTACTAAGGAACCTGGGGGGTGTCCTCAACAGTGAGCCTTAAAAAACTGGACCAGGTCCAAATAATTTCGTATATAATTGGTTGAATTTTTGGCCTGAATGAAAAGGTCAGTTATAATTCAGGCAATTAGCAGCATTCCAGATTAAGACCTGCAAATATGGTTCTTTGTGCAAGATGTATGTATTGCACTGCTTTAAATATGACAGCAATTTGAGGAAATAGCCAACGCAAAAGAAAAAATCACCTGTACTCTATATGCATGCTGCCTTTCCATTGGCAACAGTATTGAAGATTTGACTTTTGAATCCTTTTATTGTCAGGAGTATGCCATTCTACTTGAAGAAAAGGAAAATTTACAAGGACAATTTCAGGTGAATGTCACAAGGCTCAACAGTTTTGTGTATAAGTTAATATTATTTGGAAAATACAGAAATATTTGCATAGAGCAGTTTTCAAACTGTTGAAAGTAATTATGCGATTGCTATGCTTAGTGACTGGTAAAAAAATCTTGTGCTCGTTTATCAACCAATGAAAAGGAAAGTCATAACTGTGCTTTCAGCAAGTTGCAGTAAATTGTTACGAACTGGCATTCATTCATTGTGCTTTTTGCACCTGCTGTGATTGGTCGAAGTAATTCTTCTTCTAAAGTGGTATTAATAATTTTTGTTTTACAACACTCAATTGAAAACCAATCTACATGTAATTCTGAGGAACAGTGTTGTGCACTGTATTATTCATTACAAATAACTTCATTCACTAATTCATTAATGACTGTAAGATACAACACTGACATATAGGGAAGATACAGTGTATCTGTTAATTCACAAACATTCTTCTATTATTCAAATGTGCTAATTATAACTACATGTAGGTACTTGCACTGAAGATGACTGTATGTTTTTATCAATATTGATGGGTGCAGATTTTCTAGGATAAATAACAAAATGTTTGAGGTAAAAATGTAAATTTTAGTTAACTTTGGCTCGTCTAACACTTCTGGAGACTTTTGTACCCTCTATTTTGTATCATGTTCAATCACTGTCCTGTTGGAGATTGCGTGACTTCCCTTATCTCATTTCGTGACAGTTACCAGTCCCAGACTTCTCTCTCTGACTAATCTCCTTTTTAGGTGTTTACTGACTAAATCCATTTTTTCTAACAGTTTTATACTGACTAAATGTTTTTTTAGCTGTTTACTGACTAGAGCCATACACCAGGCATTGACACCATCAGAATAGTGACTTGGGAGTGCTTGCAGGATTCAATCCTTCGACCTTACAATTACTACATGTACATGTAGTTTGGGTGCTCTACCATTGAGCTTTCATTAGGAGACTTTGCGGAAGCTCTGCAATTGTACATTGTACCGCTGTGGTTGTCACATTTACATAAAATACACCCAATGGAAAAAAATAACAAATAATTCCACTTTTTTGTAATTTATAAATGAGTGCTTATTTCAGGCTCAAGAGGAGAATTTCAAGCTTCAAAATCAAACTCTTCTGGAAGAGATAACCAAGGTAATTTGGAACCTCTTCTGTTATTATATTTTGGTATCATTATCATAATTACATGTATTTATTTATTATTATTATTGAGGAGCAGGTGAGGTCTTTTACATGTAGCCCAAATTACCATGTTGTGCCAAAGTGGGTGCATGCATTTTAAATGAATTCTTGTGGCAGGCATTAACAAAGCGAAGAAATGTAAAGTCAACAGATTATGCCATTATTATTATTATTATTATTATTATTATTACTATTATTATTATTCTAAAAGGTCTAGATAGCAGCAACAATATAGGTAGTCGTATAAACATAACAACTTTCTTTAATTTTCCAGACATGTTTCGACGGTACATCCGTCATCATCAGTGTTACATATTTTGAAATCGCCGTTGAATTTAAAGCGCGCGCGATCTTACAAACTTCGTTACATTGCGTTGTCAATATTGCGTATTAAATCAAAACAGAACAAAGACAGCAGTCAGTCAGTCAGTCAGACAGCAGTCAAGGGAGGGAAAACACAGTCTCATTCAGGAATCGAGCCCCAGGAAACACCTAAGTTTTTCTTTAAAATCCCTTACGTTGGGCACTTCTCAGTCACGGCACAGACTGAGGTGTATACGCAAACTTGCTAATCGGTTATGTAAACCTATTGATATAAGGTTAGTCTTCACTACTTTCAAAGTCAGGAATCTTTTTAATGTGAAAGATGCTGTCCCTGTAGGGCTTCGCACGCGTGTGGTCTATAAATTTTCGTGTGCAAGTTGTAATGCTTGTTATGTTGGTGAAACCAGCCGACACTTCTCCACACGAGTGCGCGAGCACTTACTTTCAGACAGATCTTCGAACGTTTTTAAACATCTGCAGAGTTCAGAGTTTTGTAAGGCATCCTGCACACCGGATTGCTTCGAGATCCTGGACTCTGCAGCCACTAAGTACCAAGTGAAGCTTAAGGAATCCATGTATATAAAAATTAATGGGAGAAGCCCGATCTCAACCAGCAGGTGAAACACATTAACCTGACTCTCTCCCTGTAACGAACTAAGCGTCACTCATTTAAAATTTTTGTTTTGTTCTGTTTTGATTTAATACGCAATATTGACAACGCAATGTAACGAAGTTTGTAAGATTGCGCGCGCTTTAAATTCATCGGCGATTTCAAAATACATTGTATGTAACACTGAAGATGATGGATGTACCGTCGAAACATGTCTGGAAAATTAAAGAAAGTTGTTATGTTTATACGACTATTATTAATTTCTCCATTTACATGTAGCTCTGAGCTCTGGATGCTTTCATGCTGAAATTCATCCCAAGGGAGCGAGTCATAACAAATGGGGACACTCTCCTGGTACTTAAAAGTCAAGCACCTTCCGTAAACCTCTCAGACTGGCCGTTCCCAATGGCGTAGTTTTCTGCAACAGTCCAATAATTCTTACCCTAATCCCCAATTTTTCAATCCATTGTCCAATCCAGTTTCTCAGTAACACTTCCAAGAGCCCCTACAAAAACCGGTACTATATCCACGTTTTTTACACTCCACATTCTTCTAATCTCCCATTTCAAATCCTGATAATATTATTTTTCGAGTTTCTCAAATTCCTTTTCATGTACCCTACTATAATTTCTAGGGATAGCAATGTCCACAATTATGCATTAATTTTGTTCTCCTTCTTGCTTACTACGATTGCCATTCTCCACAACACCTTCTGGTACATGTTTATACCACTTTTCCTTCCTTTCAACCTGGTGTAACTCACACAACTTCCAATGTATAATCGTCACCACATTCTCTTGTCGTCTTTTATGTTCTTTCTGGGCCAACTTTTTGCACTCACTTTGACGCACACTCTCTCCCTTTTCACCGCACACTCTACACAGCGGTGACGCAGCAGTCCAATTATATCATCATCTGAGACAGTGTTTTCACATGTAGTTGTTGGCCTAAGGCTGTCGGAGTGTCCCAATCATGAATTATAATTAATTCTACAACAATATTGTGGTTTTAAAGTGTACATGTGAATAATTCGTATAATGTAAAAGTGATTTTTTTGTGTGCAACCCAACCCTTAGCTGAATAATGAGAATGAAAAACTTCAGAAGCAAGTGGCAGGAAAGGATGGTGCCCAATCCGACCCTGGAGCAGATATGGAAATACGGAGACTCCGAGCTGAAAATGCGGCTTTTCAGAAAAGTTTAACAAGTATGTCCTTGTTAAAGCTGTCCAAAGCTGGTACAGGCAATTTACTTAGATTTACTTAGAGGCGCTTAGAATCTGCGTATTCGTGATATTACATGAACAAAAAAAAAATAAGTACTGAAATTGTTGCACAGATTGAAATGATCATTGTTGGATAATGACTTATCCACAGGACCACTGCGACCCCATTTGGTAGGATTCTAGGGGATGGGTTACACTGTGTCTATTTTTTATAGGGAGAGGGGAGGGTTACAACGTAGGTTGGTTTACCTAGTAGGGGACCTCTTGTTCTTTTGTATGACTACCTGCCTTTAGGCAAATTGGTTGAATAAGTAATATAAGTAAATAAATAAATAAATAATTACAGAGAACAGTGCTTGCTAAAACCTGCTCCATAGAATCCGCTAAAAAGTAAAAGATACAAATGTATTTTATTGGTTTCCAAAAAGTAACAATGATTACTCAAACTGCTACCATACATCATGTACTAGTCGTTTGATCTTTTACGGTTGTACATGTAAACTTAACATTGATGTCATCAAACACTAAAAGTAATGAAAAAATATTTTTATTATTTTCATTCATTTTATTTGGGACAGATTGTCAACAGAGGTACGAGGCTGAATTACTGCAGTTGCGTGAGAAGCTTCACTCACTGTCGAATGAACAGGATGAAAGCTGTCAATTAAAACAAGAATCTGACCAACCACACAGTGGTAATGATTTGCAGGAAAATGGAGGGTACAACAGTGATGTACAAACATCTGAAAGCAGTGAATCATCAGAAACACTAGAGCAGAAATTTCATGACATTTTGAACAGAGAATTGCTGATATTTTGTGACAGAATGTTCACAAGCAAAACTGGAGATGTCTCGAATGAACAGGAAGCTAATGGAAGGCATGATGTTGTTGAAACTTGTGAAAACCATTCAGGGAAATCAGGGGATAATCTTGGAACAGATGGCAAAGAACCAGATCAACTTTTTCATGTTGCTGATAACAGTCAAGAATTTGGAAAAGAAATAGAGAAGTTAAAGAGGAAACTGATAGAAGATTTAACACCTTTATTGTCATCAGATGATGGTAAAAGTATTTACCTGTATTACCCTTTTTTTTTCTCACAAAATAGAATTGAAAAATTTACCGTTTTACCTTTTATTGCTGAAATTTTTTTAATAGATTTTCCGGTCAGATCAGTTATTACTAGAAGTCCCACGAGGGAGAGGTTGCAAGAGGTTAGTTCTACATGTAGTTGCACATGTACAGTATAAACAATAAAAAAATCTTGCTATCTTGATTCCTGCAACATTTTCAAACCTCCCAGAGGGGAGACTGATCTTTGCATTAGAGGGGGTACAGACTGTACCTGTCTCCTTTGCTACAAGGAGGTTAATGCAGTCCAAGTCCCCACAGGACTTCCCTTCCCCGGCTTTTTGCAGCTCTGCATTTCTGTAAGAAATTTTGGGATTGTTGTTTAGCTTATGTCCTTATGTATAGTCTTTAACTGGTAATTTTATGAACAGGTTGAAGTTAAAAGTGTTGCCCTGGAAAAACAAATCAAGGAAATGTCTGGTCTGCAACTGCAGCTTGATACTGAGCGAGAAGAAAAAAGACTTCTGCAGGAACAACTGCAGGAGGCCAAGGTGTGTTCACTGCGGAAGCGTTTTGACTTGAGGCTACAATGTACTGGCAGGGGTGGATCCAGGGGGATTGATTAGGTAGCCACCCACCCCCTCCTTATGAGTTGTCAGTGAAGCTTAAAATTATTCATGAAAGGAGGCGAAAACATCACTGTCATGATATTGCCTCTAATGGTTGAAAAAGGGTAAAATAAAACAGCAATGAGCTTTGATTCCTTTTAATGCATTGTGAAACTTACAGTGTAAGCCGTGTTCACACTCAAGGTTGATTATGATCAACTGAAGTATAATTCAGGCCATCATACTCCATTCAATTTTATTCAATATTACGGTTCTGTTCACATCTGCAAAAATTCAAATACAGGACACTGTAGGTAGCCAGGGTAACCTCGCAACTGGTGTGAGACAAAATGGCACCATATCGCATGGCTGCCACGATTATCATCGCCATACTTGAGGCGAGAAGACAACCAAGGATAGGATAGCCAAAACGAAATCTTGGCTCCATAAAGCGATTAGAAGTTTCGTCTGCTCGTGTCACCACATGTTCGCCATTCTGTTCAATTACATTACTTCAAGCACCCCCCTTGAGGTTGTTTGAAGTAATTTCATAAATGAAAAATCAGGGAGTGTAATTAATTGATATGAACTCATTTCATATTTAATTCAATTATAATTTGATCATAATTGAGGCCTAATGTGAACTCGGCTTTAGTCTTGAGGCTAGCCTACATTGTACACATACTTGATACAGTGTTTAGTTGTGAATAGCCTTCCATCCTTCTTTTTCTTGTCATACCTAAGCCTCCCTTGACCCTTTAAAAATACTGACTAGCTACAGGCTGCCAATACTCTGGCCTACAGTTAGCACAATTCCCACTTCAAAGGTTCTTTACTGAAGATACAGACATTATGCTACAGACCAGTGAAAACACAATGGTTCATCTCTGTTGTGCTCACAACTTTCAATGAATGTCTTTGTCCTGATGATATCAAGTTAAAGTTTGTCAGACACTGAATTTGTCTGTGATCTTGAGTGATCTATTTTAAGTCTTATTCACAGAGAGTCATTGCTCTCATAACATTGCAGTTTGGAAAAAGAGCGTGTTTGGATTTTAAGGCAAACATGTTCTACAATTTAAAAATTAATGTATTTTGTATCTTCTTTCAGACATCAAGCAAGCACGAAATTTCCAAGTTGGAGCAGGAACTCGCAAAGGTAAACTTTTTGTGAATATTGAATGGAAACTCGACTGACGTTTGAACGTGGTTAACATGGTTTGCCAGTGCATTCCATGTAAAATTAGTTAATTGTATCATAATCTGGTAATTGCATTTGATACCTAACTGAAACCATCTCCACTTCTATTTTTATTGTTACAGCTTACAGAGAAAGTCAAGCGAAAGCACGAAAGGTTTGTTGTGATAGCTAATATACCCTTTCTTAGCATTTTTGCCCCTCAGCGTCCAGGCTTGCAAGGAGCAAGCAATGCGATTCACATTGATTTTAATAAGGGTCACTGAGTGTCATCTTACCCTATCCTCAACTTAAGCATCACTTTTTTCCAGAAATACTGGCAATAAAAGTCACTCTCTTTCTCAATTGACCATAAAGCAAAGATGAATTATCTAGCAAAGTTTAGTGCCAACATATTACTTTCAATTAAGTGTACATGTACTTGCTACAACCATTTCATGAGCTTTATCCCAGCTATTATGTTACGCCAATGGTTAGCGGATATAGCTATGGAACTGATTGTGGCAGGACAAGACCACAATTAAAAAAAAAGAACAAATTCCTATCTTTTTATTCACAGTTACCTACAACTTCAGGAAGAAAAAGAGAAGCTTTACTCAGACAAAAAGTAAGCTCAATAAGTGACCCCCTGTTGGGTACACACCTAACACAGATCTGCTGTCACAAGTGATAGGCATAATATAGACCATTTTACAGCTCTGTGCTCATTTACCAGGCCTTTGAATAAAAGCAAGACTGGAGTTGACCTAATGCTTTGATACAAACCTCATTGCCTTTCTTATGTAAATCATGTTGTTGTAATGCTAACGAGTTTCTGTTTACATAAGAAAAGCGGTGAGGTTTGTTTCAAAACGAGGTCATCTCTGGAGTCTCGCTTTTATTCAAAGGCCTGGTAACTGAGCACAGAACTGTAAAATGGTCTGTTCGTGGGAGATTTGCATGGGGTATTTACCAAATAGTCCTTGTGCAATTTAGATATAGAACGCTAGTTAAGTAGCATTTAAAGGGAACCTCCACTAAAACAACAAAATAACTTTAAACCACAGAACATAATGTTTACAATTGGAATTGCTCAATCTTTTTCCAATGAAAGCGTTTGTATTCGAGAAAAATAAATTCCAAATACGCTTATTTTGGCTTTCAAATTTCCCGGGCGCCGCCATCTTGAATAATTGTGACGTAACTTGCTTGCCCTATTGTTCCAGAACAATCGCTCTTTGTATCAGAACAATAGGGCAACCAAGTTACGTCACAATTATTCAAGATGGCGGCGCCCAGGAAATTTGAAAGCCAAAATAAGCGTTTTTGGAATTTATTTTTCTCGAATACAAACGTTTTCATTGGAAAAAGATTGAGCAATTCCAATTGTAAACATTATGTTCTGTGGTTTAAAGTTATTTTGTTGTTTTAGTGGAGGATCCCTTTAAAGTACCCTCAAATAGTTTTCGTTGCTGAGATAAATCTATTCACTTATTGTGAAAAAGCTTCTTCCGTTTTCACCGCGAAACTTTAATTTTGTTATGCCATAAAATTTAACAATACCGGAGGCCGTTTGTCTCTCGGCCGAGCCAGCAAGAGGCATGGATCCATCCCTGTGAAGACGTCACAAACTGATTAGCATTGCAAAGATTCTTTTAAAGCAGGAATGCAAAACAGTTGTGACGTCATTTCAGGATGGACCCAAGACTCTCACCTTGCCCATCGGTTTCACATCGATAGCTGAAGGAAAGTGAGTTTTCGTTACAAATTTTTCCAGGGATTCGCAACATACTGGTAACAAAGTATTATGATCTTTCCAGGAAATCTTTAGAAGATTTGAAGAACTCCAAAGAAGAAGAACTAGAGGTAAATGATTGAAGTCAATGGTATTATACCACAAAGACTAGACCACCTTTCTTTGAGAAAACAATATTTCCGTTCTTTAACGTGTTTCAGAGTTGTTTTGTTTTGTTTGTTGTTTATTTTTTTGAGCTGGTTGAAGTTTTGGTAGCTACTGTATTTAGCTGATGTGGACCTGCTATACCCACCCACCCATCCATACACTCACAAAGAACAGCTACAACACCGGGAACTTCATCCCCTACTCTTCTCGTATAGTGTGTGGCTTCTTTCAGGTCTCACGAGGACGTTATGCACATGGAAGATACTAGGGAGCTTTAGCAACGACAACGGCGACGGAACGAGAGCGTCACAAATTTGCATATTTAGTGGGCAAATACAATAGCTTTGCACGCTCTGCACGTGCGTTTTTCATTTTTGTCCATTTCTTTGCCGTCGTCAGCAAAATAACATTAGGGAGCTTAAGATCTACGACGACGACGTCGACGAAAACGCCAGAAAACTATGATACCATTGGTTAAAAGACCATAAATAATCGTGCTGCACGTGCGGCACGGATTTCAGCTCATATTTTTGCGGTTCTCTGCGTCACGACGACGTGAAATCACTAAATTTTAGGTTTTGACGACAACGTGAGCATGCAACAGAGAATCTTTCATTCTCTATTTTCAGTCTGAAACCGCTCGTACCAATTTATTTTTAGGATATTTCGACCACATTGTACGACGTGAACGAGATGGAATAATCGCGAAAGACTTTTATTAGAGCGAAGTTCTATTTTGAGGTGACGTTTTCGTCGACGTCGCCGTCGTAGATCTTAAGCTCCCTATTGTGAAATGGCCAAATTTGAGGTTTTATGGAGGACGTCTCTGCACTTGGAGATAAATTTTCATTTTGTCCCCTAAATTAAGCGTGAGTCATGTCGGTTTCATTCTTGAGGGACTGCCACACCATCAGTCATGATCAAAAGCTTGGACTAGTCTCAAAGTGATTACAATAAAGGGAATTTGTGTTTTGAGGTGACGTTTTCGTTGCCGTTCCGGTCGTCGTTGCTAAAGCTTCCTATTGTCTACATGACACCCACATCATAGCAATGAAACTATTAGATCGATGAAATTACAAATGCATTTATTTTCGAGAATGTTTTCTTTTTCAACAGATTTTAACTCAGCAAATGGCTAAAATACAAGACACACTAAATGAATCAAATAAGGTATGAATGTATACGGTTCATTTTGCCACCGACCGACGGACGGCAAGCGGAAGAGAGCCACAATTTTTGTATTGCGAAGCATGTTTTCTCCATTTTAAAGTCTGTGTTTTCCCTAGCGACGCAAGCGCTTTTATTTCACGGTGTAAACGGGCCTGACGTAAACATAAACATTTTGCCTTTTCTTTGCGCCTATGCTTGCGTTCGCTTGCGTTGTGTGAAAACAGAACGTAACGCAAGTACAAAGCCGTGACGTTCGTCCAATGAAAAAGACCCGTTTCAGATTCTACTCGCAGCGCCGCGTTATAAGAGAACATGGAACTAGTGAATCTTTGGGGACGTACGATTGACCCTATTTCAAAATAAGAATACATGGAATGAAGATTTAAAACGGTATGTCTTGCGTTTTGAAACAACAAGGATAATAAAGGTGTTTGACAAATTTAATGTGAATCTCCGTAAAAACGAAGGATTTCTAACTTCTATTCTATGTATTACCATTCCCGAAGACCGTTGACCAATCGCACGCACATATTGTCTCCGCATCGTGTAGGACTCGGGGATACTCGGAAAAATCCGAGTGCTTGTGGTTGCATTAAGGCCGGGACACACTAGGCGACCAGTCGCATTGACTGGTCTCTGCGACAAGTTGCTCGGTCTGTACTACTTGCAAACCAGTCGCTGCGACACGACGCCTGTTCGGTGCACACGCAGTGTTCTCGTATGAGGGGGAATGTGAACTAGTTTTCTAATTCAATATGGCTGACCATATGATGCTCTCTGATTGGTTCATTTATATTTTGTCGTAGCGACTTGTTTCCAGTATACACGTGGTGCGACACCGCTGCTTTCGCTAATTTTGTCGCTGCGATTAGTCGCACGAAATCAAACTGGTTTTTCAGAGAGGAGGAGGGGGGGGGGGGGGGGCACACTGTGTCAAACAGAGAGTACTCACCAGATTGTGGCGCTTTCGGCATCTGAATATTGTAGGTTGTTTGCTTTAAAAAAGGTTTACAAAGGGGTGTCACGGGCCCCCCCCCCCCCCCCCTAGCTACGCCCTTGGTTGCGACAAAATTTTGCCGCAGCGACACTTCCTTTCATAACATTAACCGTGCCACACGAGGCGAATTGTTGCGGCGACCTGTCCCCGCGACGTGTCGCAGCGACTTATCGCCTTGAGTGTCCCGACCTTTTTTTTATGGTTCGTTTTCATTTGATACGAGTCTCTTGTGTTTGCGTTTATGTTTGCGCGTGTGCTTGCGTCGCTAGTGAAAACCAGGCTTTAGAGACGACTAGTTTAAAAATCTGGGAGACTTTTGTCCTTGCATGCAAAATGTTCAAGACCGGTTTCCTCAGATGGCTCAAAACTGACTTCGATCGCGGGCTTAATAAAGGGGCTATGTCACGCAAAATGCCCAAAATGTAGAATGAAACATTGTAATAACCACTTAAAACTGTTAAACAACGTCGAATAAATACAGCAATAGGAAGAGAAGCATGGATGAACACAAATGGACAGGAGTGAAACGGATTGCATTTAGGTAATCTTGAAAAAAATCTGCCCGACGTTTTTCAAGTTTACGGCAAATCTCCTGGATAATGATCGTTTTTTCTCAGAATCATCTTGTTTGTAATATAACGACAATTTTATCAGTAAAGGAGTTCCACATTAGCATCCTCCTAATAAACTAAAGATTTCCCCTAAACGCCCTAACGTGACATAGCTAACGAAATAACCAACGTTTATTGTTTTCGCTGTTTAAAACAATTAGCGATATATGGAGTTTAGAGAAGAAGCGGAGAGAAAAATCAATGATCTTGAAGAGAATTTAGCAGTACATCAGAATCAGGTACAGATTAATTATTTTCATCTCCTTGTGCATGGCCTACTCTTTGCTGATAAGTGGACTAGACAGGTGTTTTCTCTTTGTCCCCAACCGCATGCATTCATTTTCGCTTGAAAACCCATCTGTCAAGTATATATTTTCACCTATCGACACACTTTCACACCTGAAAAAGTCGATTAAATTGGAACTTTTGAAAACGCTTTCAAAATTGATTTTGAAAAAGCTCTATCCAACTCTTAAAATACTTAACTTGGCTGTTGTTCAATTTGCCGTCAGATTACCTAAATCATAAAATGACCTTTACAGACGCATGGTTTTGAAAAGGCTTCCTTTTGTCATGATACGGTGAAAATATACACTAGGAGCCCCCCCCCCCCCCTCCTCCCCCCCACTTCCCACTTCCGGGGATCAGCGGGTTAATATCCCCCCAGGGCAATTCGTGAATCCAAGTTCTTCTTTTTGTGAAAAACTGGTTCTTAAACTCATTTTCAAGACCAGAGAAAACAAAACAGCTGCAAAGTTTTATGACTTGAAGAAGGTACAGCGCGTCTTATGTATCCCGAAAATAGCGCGAATTTTTCAGCCCGTATTTTTTATATACATGAAAAATAAACTAAAAATAAATGGGAGGTCGCGTATCGTAATTAAGCAGTAGTAACGCATGCGCGTTACGTTATAACGCTATAAATTGCGCCATCAAGGGCCCATATTTGATTGGCTATCTTTGACCTATCAGAATGCTGGGTTTCTCTCTCTTTTGACCTGCCGAGTTACCTCTTTTCTGCACTGCTGTTTGAAAACTGCTGCATTTCTCTTAGCCATTTAGAATGGAGGAATTTCTCCATGTATATTATCACGCCTTAAATAGCGCGAGAGCCTTGAAAGCTCACACATGTGCAATAGAGCGCCCCTCCACGTGTTCTTTTCAACATCTCGCTCTCTTTCGTAACATAAATGTTTCATTTTGCAGGCCTCGTCATCTGCGGAGGAAACCGAACAGATTCTAGCTGGCTTGAGGTACCGAATTTAGTTTACCAAATAGAGGAAACAACCAAAATTTAGGGAAGAAAAACAAGTTTAAAAACAATCTTTTGATAACAAAATATGTCGGCCATTGGTACAAAAAAATCCTTTGCTCCAACAGGCAATGTTCCAAGGCCTTGATGGGTAAGAAGAACTAAAGTTATTTCTCCCAGCAAAGAGCAATGGAAAATTTCATCTTTTGTTAAGATATAGATGAATCTTTTCTACCATTTTGGTTCCCGAAGGCCTCGTGCCGTAATCAAATTGCCTTCAAAATTTTAAAGCACTTGTAAAAGCTAACTCCTCTCCCAATTTTAGGCCTTTTGGTTTCGATAATCAGCGAAATATTAGCCATCAAAAGCTGAAAAATTTTTGGATTTGGAACAGCTGTATTAGCGCCGCATATTCTTTGAAGAATTCTGAGTGTTAAAGCAAAAGTCTTGGTTTATTAGTTGGTATATCGGGGCCAAATATTCAGAGAGCTGATTGTGTGATGTACTTTCAACATTACTTGGCCTATCGATTAGAAAAATGATCGGCATAAATTGTAAATTCCCTTACGGTCAGGCAATGACTCGTCTTTTTTGTTTTTGTTTTTTCGTTTTCGTTTCGCGAGTTTTCATTTGGTTTTGCTTGTATCGTTTGCAGACAAGAGAACAGTACATTGGCAGCTAAGGTGGAAGAACTCCTAGAGGTATCGACAATTGTGTTGCTTTTATTGACCATAGTACTTAAATGGCAGCGGAAATGAAAAAAAATACAATTTTAAAGTATTTAAATGAAGCTAATCCTAACAATTTATTGAAAGCTAACCGAATGAAAAGGCTTGGTTACAAAGAATGGCATCGACCGTCGAAAATGGTATCGTTTGTTTACGAAAGAAAAAAATTAGCGGCACCGCGGTCTTTAGTTGTAGCAGGGCGAAAACAATAAGTAGTTCATTCCAGCCTTTTTTTTATTTGAGAACAATGGATGTGACGTGTCAAAGTGACATGTGGATATTGTCTGGAACTTTCGAAAACGGTTTCATAAGTGATTTTGACAAAAAAAGCTCTATCAAACTCTTAAAATACTCAACTTTGCTGTAGCTCCGTTTGCTGTCCAATTACCCAAAACGTAAAATGGAAAGGGTTCGTTTTGTCATGGTACGGTGAAAATCATAAGTGTAGACTTTCGAAAAGGTCTTAGTGCAAATGTGGCCTTAATAACCCACCAGCGGCAATTCGTGAATCTAAGATCTGCCTTTTTGTGGAAAAGTGATCTTTGAACGCGTTTTCAAGATCAGAGAAAACAAACAAAGGTTTATGACTTAAAGCATTTTATTTTTGAAGGCACAGTGCGTCTTATGTCTCCCGAAAAAAGCCCGAAAAGTATCTCGAGACAAAACGCCTTGCAGAAGCGTGAAAATTGCGATGTTCCGTAGACGTATTTGTACAGGCACTCGCATGTGTGTAAAACCATTGTTTTTGTTTGTTTAACCCAATTTTTCTGTGGTGCTCTTTGTCTTTTTGACAGCGATAGATCATCCGTAATTGTAGAGACAAAACCGCCTCAGTTCTCGTAATAAAGGCTTCATTGATATTTACCTTTTTAGAAAATCAAGACCACCAGGGAGGAACAAGAAGAATCGGAGGTAGTTTATTTATTCATTTATTGATTCATTCA
>NC_090875.1:19302945-19312945 GCF_036669935.1 Montipora foliosa
ACGCAAGGAGCTTGAGGAATCCCAGCAGAAACTCTCTGAAGTGAAAGCCAAACTGCAATCAACTGAAAGCAAGAGCGGTTGGTTTGAGCGAAGACTCACCGAAGCCGAGGTTTACTATTATTTTTTTCCTCTGGCCGGATTCACACGGTAGCGCCGGACGAATGTTCTACCAGCTTAAAATTCGTGCATATAGGGTTTCCGCGTTCACACGGAATCACACTAAACGTGCGAAAATTTAGAGGCCTCGTCGTTCAAAAATTGGAATACCCAAATCGGGGACGAATTTTTAGCCGGTTCGATGGAAAATTTAACCGGTGCGCTGTGAACAGCTTAGCCGTCTTAATTTTTGCCCGGCAAAGGCGTGGTTGCATGGATGCGTGGTAACTAAGCTACCGTCGTTAGCATTTCTTTTTCCTGAAGCCATTTTAGATTTCGTAAAGTAGCGCTCTGCGCATGAGCAGATGGTAAAACCACTGACAAAAGTTAAACCTTAACCCGGATCGTCATTTCCGTGTGAACAGAGCGAAAATATTGCACGGTTCTGTTCGAACAAAATGGCCGGTCAAATTTTTCAACCGGTCCGTAGAAAATTCGTCCGGTACTGTGTGAATCGGGTCTCAGTTGAATGAATGAATGAATGAAGCTTTATTTAATCTCGGGATTTCCGATCCTTGGGGCTCTTAAAAAGCACTGAAGATTTAAGTGTCTCTTCTAATACAATAATTCTCAGCACGTGTCCCAACTATAATCAGTTTCTTTATGTGTTTATTTCCTACTGCCATAGATTGATCCACAAACACGCGCAAGGAGGGGGGATTGGGTCTAAAATACATGGTTGACGTCACAAAGTGTTTTTGAGACCTTTTCCAATTCACTACTTGTACAATCCCATAATACACCTCTATTACCCCCCAAAACTTTTGCAATTTCTCCTGGGACATGAAAATGTCCCAAGAGAAGTCGAAAACAATGCCTATGCAGATTTTTGGGGGTTAAAAGATGTGTTTTATGGGATTTGTGCAAGTAGTGAACGAAAAGTGACTTGTTCGTTTCCTTAGCCAGTTGTATTATCTTTTGAGGGAAAAACGGAAAAGGAATACGTTTATAAAGAATATTAAAAATGTAAGCTCTGTTCCAAGGAATGCAAACATTTTTTTTTTATCAGGAAAACTTACAAGCTGAGAAGGAGAAAAGCGAACAAAGTTTAGCCACTTTTCGAGCTGAACGCGAAAGTGAACTGGCGGGATTACAAGAGGAGAGAGAAAAAGAAACTGAAGAATTCCAGTCTCGAATAACTCATTTACAAGGACAACTTGAAGACAAAGGCCAAGAAATGGAGAAACTGCAGCTGGAACTGAAAGACAAGGATGTTGAAAATAAAATAGCTGGCAAGAAGGGAGACCAGTTGGTGGGTATATCCTTGTTAATTTTCTGTCAGTTAAGGACGGTTTTCTCTCGCGACACAAGAAACATAGCAAACGCATCAAATTGTTAGCAGTGTGTTGTCCTAACACTGAAGAAGTGCTAATGTTCAAAAGGCTTTGCATGGGGTTCGCGAATTTTGGTTTGTGCTCTTGCCTGCTTCGATCGTGAAAACCACCCTTTATTGAGAACTTTTCAAATGTATTTTAATTTTTCACGAGGAAACGCGTGCAGCGTCAGCGACAAGTTAAAAAAAATCCCGCCATTTTCTCATGGAGTATTTTCTTGTCGCAGGCGTTTTCCCGCGCTTTGCGCCGGCTGCATGTATTCGCTTTGCGTTCTGATTGGCTCATTTGATTGTCTTTGTCTGTTGTGATTGGTCGAAGCAATTACTATTGGACTCAATCGAAAACCGCTTTGATTGACTCAATATAGGTGAAAGATCTCAAACGACAATTGAAGCTAGAGAGAAAGAGAGCGGAACAATTGCAGCAAAAACTACAAGAAGCTTTATCAGAAACGAGAGTGAAGCCAGGTAAATCATGTCATTCCTTATTAGGGAGCTTAAGCAACGACGACGGCGACGGCAACGGCAACGAGAACGTCATCTCAAAATATTGTAATCACTTCGTTACTAAATCAACCTTTTTAATAGGACAAGGGTGTGGTACTTCCTCAAAAGCGACACTGGTCGGAGCGGCACTTAATTTAGGGGAGAAATGTTATCGAGAACGTCAGCACTTGAGGATAAATGTTCATTTTCTCTCCTAAATCAGCGCCGTTCCGACCAGTGTCTCTTTTGAGGAACTACCACACCCTTGTCATATTAAAAAGGTTGAAATAGTCACGAAGCGATTAAAATAATGCAAATTTATATTCTGAAATGACGTTCTCGTTGCCGTCACCATTGTCGTTGCTTGTGAGTGGGTTTTCTGGTCAGCTTACGATATGATGACGTCAGTCACCGGAAGTGATATTTCACTTCCTTAGCAACACGCGAAAAATCCGTCTGTGGGCCCTTAAGCTCCCTCATGATAGAGGTTTTGCACGGCAGCCATGTTGCATGGCAGGAACAATGAAAATGTTTTGCATTAAAAAGAACATTTGTTCCCATGGGAAAAAGAATCTATTGTTCCTGCCATGCAAAACCTCTATTAGCAGCTCATCAACTGGTAGCCCTGGTTTTTTGGGAGTCCTATCCTCGATGTGTCTTTTTCTTGGTTAACTTATGTATTTGTGATGTAAACGAACATTCTTCAGGACAAAGCTGTTTATTATAGAAAGCCTAAGAAAACGATCATGCACTCCATGATGAGATATAGGAGTTTTAGTTCTCCAGACCATCAGCTCCTGTACTTTCGTAAAAACTTGAGAACTGGTGTCGACATTAAGAAGCATCGAAGAATTTTCAACAATTAGATTTTTAACTTTTCGTTTCTATTTTTCGTTAAAGCATTCGACGATTTGTTTGTTCCGAAGGAACATCGACGCCAAAACAGTGGGTAAGGTCATTTTTTAGCGATTGTTCTGTAATGAGCTGTTAAAATGAGTGCAAAGTTGTTGTGATTTTTTTTTTTTTACCGTCACCCTAACTGCTTCTCCATTTTCAGCGATTCGTCGGTTCTGAGTCATCCGTCGAGAAGTGAGATGGACAGCCCAGAATTTAGGGTAGGAATTGTATCTATTAGCCCCCACTCTGACAAAGATGCAACATCTCAGTTTCATGATTATTTCAGTTCCCGTAATGAAAGAGCGCCAGGGACTTGCGAAGCGTGTGAAGCGAAGAACGAGGGCGGAGGCGAAGATAACGTCCTTGTGCCTCCTTTCATTAAAGTCATTTGAGCGTCCCTTAGTTGGCTATGTTCGTTTGTACGTTCCTCGTTTCTCTTGCTCCGAACTGTTAGCGAAGGGGGTTAAGGTATCGGACTTCAGTGCAGTACTAGGCCGTGGGGTCAACCCCGGCCGGATTTACACAAGGGGTCTGAAAAGAACTTAGGACTGAGAAAAGGACAGTTTTTCATGTCTTCTCAAACGAGGACGATAATGGCGCTGATGAACCCATACACTATGCGAAAAGAATACGGGAACGCAGTCCGCGGTGTAATGTACAAACTTATTCGTTAGGAGAGGGGGTGGAACCCTTGAATCCTACAAGTTATTTTATTGTATGTGAATTCACGGTAGCCAGTTTGCGACATTAATACGAGTATCCTATAGCCCCTCCATAACTGGAAGTTAAATCAAGGACCATCGATTTCTAAGAATTGGCGCAACATTAACTTAATTGCACGCGATGTTCTTTTCCAATGTTGCGACCCAATGTTCGGTGCTTTAAATCGAGAGCTACATGTAGAATAGAGCGTTTTCACATGACGTCATCGCAGCCATGTTGGTGTTCCAAAACAAAGAAACGGCGGCCGAGTTGGTGTTCCAAACTAATCCTCTGGGAATTTAACTCTATTTTTATGCATATAGTTCCTTTTGTTTCATTAAATTAGCATCCATTTTAGTCTCGTGACTGAAAACGATCTATTCACTACTTGCACAATCCCATAATACATGTACACCTTTATTACCCCCCAAAACTTTTGCGTAACCATTGTTTGCAATTTCTCCTGGGACATGAAAATGTCCCAAGAGAAGTCGAAAACAATGCCTACGGTATGCAGATTTTTTTTTCTTTGGGGGGTGGGGGGGGGGGGGTGGGTGGGGAGTGTTGGGGTGGTAAAAGAGGTGTATTATGGGATTTGTGCAAGTAGTGAATACTGCGGTAAAGACTTGTTTCCATATCTCAAAGTGCCCTTGGACGTGAGGTGCCTGGGAATGAAATGAAATCACTGGAATCGGAAAGCTAACAGTTAAGCCTAAATATTGTTTTAGGCCTAATTAGGCGTAAGGTTAGCATTTCTAAGGGGTTTGGGCTTTTTCAACTAAGACCGATTTCAGTGATTTAATTTAATTCCCAGGCACCTCACGTCCAAGGGCACTTCGAGATATGGAAACAAGGCTTTACCGAATACCGCGATCCTCCAACGGAAAACATGGCCGCCGTGATGTCATGTAAAAACCCTCAAAATTAATTACCTTTCCTTTGCAGCCGCCCAGCCCAGCTGCATCCACGGTGAGCATACTCAATGATGACACCACTGAGCTGATTGAGCGACTTGCAGATGTGCAGCAAGAAAAGTGGTTGCTTGAGGAGAAGGTACGTAAAGGTGATGTTACATGGGACACTTGTTAACCTAGCATCGTTGCGTTAAAGGTTGTGCTGTAACAATTTTAACGCAACATTGTTACGGATGTTGTTACAACTGTCCATAATATTCGCTAAGTAAAAATGACTAATATTTACAAGGCTAAAATTTTTCTAAAAAGGAAAAAACCGAACGTTTTCGGCGTTAAGCCATCTTCAGGGTAGTTTGACCGTCCGCGTGGTTGTGTATTTATGTCTGTCAGGTAATTCCCGATGTTAATTAAAAAGCGCATCGCAACATGTACCGTCCAGGCCTCTTGTAAGCTCTCGACTAAAACAATGGCTGACGACGAATGGAATGTCTTACGAAGAACACAATTTATCCGAGTAGTTCTTCTAATTAAAAGCTTTGAGGAAGAAAAACCAAAACGGCTGAAAAGGAGGGAACAGAGAGTTGGTTATCAGCTCAGTTTAAATTCGAGAACTGGCCCTCGGAGATCCAGCTACCTTCCTTAAACAAGTTGTTTTAATCTTTCACCGTCGTCAAGATTAGTGCGAATTTCTACCTCGCAATCATCACCTTCCACACCTTCTAGAGCTTGTCGCCATTTTTTTTTCAAACACCCTCGTTTCCACGGGCGCAACGCACAGGTTTCTGTGGCATTGTTGGGTACGCAACAATATTGCGTGTATTTGAACACGATTCAAAAACTTGCAACACGTCGCGATAACAAATCTTTGCGTTAAAAATCGTCCTGCGTCATGTGTTACCCGGTACAAATTTTCACGAAACGTTTTTGCGTTTAAAGTTGCCCAGTGTAACATCAGTGTAACGTTTATGTCGACATCCATAGACGGTTCGATTTTGTGGAGTGCTTTTGAAAGATTTTGATCGATAATGAAAACCGGAAGTGGCTGAGGATTTCAACACTTCCGTATTAGACAAGTGTTTCTTTCACCTTTATTTCGTTTTATTAAAGGGAACCTCCACTAAAACTACAAAATAACTTCAAGCCACAGAGCATAATGTTTACAATTAAAATGTTTCAAACTTTTTCCAATAAAAGCGTTTGTATCCGAAAAAAGTGAATTTGTAAAACGCTTGTTTTGGCTTTCCAATTTCGCGGTCGCCGCCATCTTGAATAATTGTGACGTGTCGTGTTGCCCTATTGTTTTGACGCATAAAGCGATTGTTCTGGAACAATTGGGCAACCACGACACGTCACAATTATTCAAGATGGCGGCGCCGGGAAATTGAATGACTGTGACGTGTCTTTTTGCCCTATTGTTTTGACACATAAAGCGATTGTTCTGGAACAATAGGGCAACCACGACACGTCACAATTATTCAAGATGGCGGCGGGAAATTTGAAAACCAAAACAAGCGGTTGGAATTTCTTTTTATTTTTACGGATACAAACGCTTTCATTGGTAAACGTTTGAACAATTTTAATTGTTAACATTATGTTCTGTGGTTTAAAGTTATTTTGTTGTTTTGGTGGAGGTTTCCTTTAACGTTAATATTCATGCATTAACATCTCTGTTGCTGTCGTTGATTCATGTCAGGTTCGCCATCTTGAGGAAAATGGAGCAGCTTTAGCGGAAGATCTGATTCAAAAGTCGGCCGTCATCCAGGCCTATGCTATGGAAACTAAAATCGGTGAGTGCTGTTGGAGTTGTCAATGATTTTCAGCTGATTGTCGAGAGAAATGTCGCGTATGAGTTTGCAAAGACGAATGTTCTGGTATTCGCCTCTGAAGGATATTAAGATGCCAATCTTGTTTCTTGTTTTGAAAGCACTGTGTCCATTCAGTTTTTGAAAAAGATGGCCAACTAAGTTTAACTTCTAATGTGTATCATGTATGAAAGGAATGCATATATTTGAGGACGAAAGAGAGAATTGATCCTTGTCGAAAATAATTGCTTTGGTTTTGAATTGCATCACCCAGTGATTGGTTCAAAGTTCTCGCGCCATTTTGTCAACCAATCAGAAGTGAAACCAAAAACCAATCGTGGCTCGCGCGTGCACATTTTCCCGCGCTTTGTGTCGGCTACGTGTAATTACTTCGAGTTTTGATTGGTTTACCGGATTGTCTCCGTGCTTTTTGATTGGCCAAAGTAATTACTTTGGTTTTGGTTTTGGTTTTACGACACTCGATTGAAACTCGCTCTATCTCAACAATTTAAGCAATTGTCTCTTTATAGACATCTGAAAAATTTATATGGCTTTAACGGGATTCGAACCCAGGACCTCTGCGATGGCGGTTGAATGCTCTACCGACTGAGCTATGAAACCACAGAGTTGGGAGAAGGTCAATGTATTCCCTTCAGAGGACTTGATGATTATAATTCGGCATTTTGTTTAAATCTATTGGCAAATCAAACAGAGTCCTGAAAATTGCTTACGATTCACATCTGTCCAAGCTCATTAACATTAGAATTCCAACGTATAAAGAAAACCATACGCCTAACTCCAAAGTGGCCGCCGTTTTAGTATTTTTTTGCTTCCATGCAAATTTGCCCTTATGGCCTCGTTCAAAGTTAAATATTCTTTTGAATTTTACGCTGGAAAGCGAGGCCATAAGGGCCAATTTGCATGGAAAGAAAAGAATACTAAAATGTTGGCCATTTTGAAATAAGGTGTATTGCTCCTCATAAAACATCCCCCTTGGGGCGGAGGGGGTGGAAGAGACTCGCATATGAAAGCGGCGGGGATGCTCGTCGTCTCGCTTAGGGGTGCCAATTTCGGATTTCGGTCTCACCTAGAGTGTTCAGGGAAACGCGCCATCATATGGAGACGTGACGGTCTCGTTTAGGGAAGAAATCTAAAAATATATATTTATGTGGTCTCTTTTAGGGCTCAAAAAAGCTTAGGCCAAGCCCACATTGGCAGTGGTCTCCTTTAGGGGTCCAATTCAAAAATTCCGACGAGCAACCCCGCCCCTACATATGCGAAACTTCCCCCCCCCCCCCTTCGGGGGGAAAACATCTAGATGGTCTTACCCTAGCAGGAGGGTCAAAGATATCCCGGGTTTGCAAGCAAGATTTCTCAGGTATGGTTACCCTACCACCCTGGACAACTTTGCGTGCTTGGTAATCACCAGCATCGCAAACACAATGGAAACCGCTAAAAAGTTGTCCCGGGTAGGCGAGTTGTCCCTAGCAGAGCATTTACAAGGCAGCTAGGGTTACCCCAACGCTAGGGTAACCCTAGCACTCAGATAGGGTTACCCTCACTCGGCGCTAGGGTAACCCTAGTCGTCGATTCAAAAAAAGAACTGTGAGTGCTAGGTTAACCCTCTTGCTAGGGTTAACCCTAGCACTAGGGTTACCCTCCCTCCTTGTAAACAGGGCCTTAGATACCGTTCAGTTTCACGTTCAATTTCAGGGCCCTCCGTCGGCTTCCATTGATACCAACCTCGTAGCTGAAGGAACAACCCACGTTAAATAAAGTGACTTTACCTTTACCTTGAGATTGATAAATTAACAATATGAAATCAATAATAGTAAAACAAGAAATATACCTAATAAATATATAACTTACAAGTAAAAGAGCAAAACATATAAATACAAAGATGATGACAATAACTAATACGTAGAACAGAACAGCTGTATCTTCAAAGCATTGGATAAAATGGCCTGCGTAGCCTACCAAACCTAAACCATATTAGTTGATCCTATATTAATATATGACTTTATAAGAGCGTGGTTCCTTTGAACATTAATATGCACTAATGACAATGTCATTTATCATTTGTCTAGGCCCCGTGGCGGAATCCCCAGCTAAACCGTCTCCCGACCCCATTTCTGCGCTTAAAGAAAAGATCAAGTCTCCGTTTGGCAAAGCCAAGACTGAAAGCACGAGAAAAATACAGCTAATGTTAGAAGAAACGCTAACAAAGAATTTGCAACTTCAACGGGTGAGAACTTAAACAACTATGTTCCGGACAAGAGGCGATGGTAGTAACATCTTGTTTGTATAGGTAATCACATGATCTTGACAAAAAAAATTGGCGAGTGTAATCGGTAAATTGAAAAAAATTACGAGTGCTTTTTTATTCCAAATGACAGGAGAAGGATCATGGGATCACTTAAATAACAGGCAAGAAAAAATTTCGAGATGAGATTATTTTACCGCGCAGCATCGGTCTGTCACGCGGCAGGTCACGGGTTCGAACCCCGGCCGGATCAACACTCAGGATCTTAAAATAACTGAGGAGAAAGTGCTGCCTTTGTGATTTCAACTGCAAATGGTTTGACTTTCAAGTCTTCTCGGATAAGGACTATAAACCGTAGACTCCGTCTCACAAATATCTTCTATGTTCATAAGTTCCCTGTGGGACGTTAAAGATCCCACACACTCTTCGCGAAGAGTAGGGGGTAAAGTCCCTGGTGTTGTGGCTGTCCTGTTCTCTCCAGCAGAAGTGGCCGGCTCGGCGGTGATGTCTCTAAAAAGGGTCTTGGTGTTTGAGGTTAAGTAGAAACAGCCATTAGTCAAAAAGCGACTTTGCCGAGTGCTGAAATATGTAGATGTAGATGTAGATCGTAATTATACAGAATTTAGAAACGCACGTTTATCCACGTCATCACGCAAAAATTGCGCCATCCGGGGATTGCATTTGATTGGCCATCTGAGACTTTCTTTCATCATTGACCAATCAAAATGCTTGTTTTATAACCTCTATTTGCACTGAATTGCATCTTTTCTGCATTGTGTTACCTGGAAACTGCATTTCCCTTAGACAATCAGAATGATGTATATTGTTAGGATATCAAATCTCACCATATCATTTCCGTGGGGTAAGGTGAGTAAAAAAAAAATGTAAAAATGTAATACGCTGTCAAATGAAACGAAATTAGAATGTCTTGGGGGGAGAGGGTGAAGTGTTTTAGGGGCTCTTGGAAAACAAGGTTTTGTGGCCTTAACGTTTTGTGATATCAAAAAGGTTGAAAGAAAAATTGCCAAGGCTAACGAGAGTGCAGAGTTATGCCGGTTTTCAAGTGCCGTTTTCGTTGAGGTTGCCTGGATCGTTCTTTAATCTCCCTGACTATTGTGGAAGACAATGGACGAAAATGATTAATTTCATTCACGATAGACCCACCTAAATTTCACCAACAAAAGACAGATCGAAACGCACCAATCACCGTTCAATCTTCATAGCTGATATCACCATGGCCCACCTGACAGGCAACCAATAAGATCAGGTTCCTACCGACCAATCAGCACAACTAAAGCAATCTAAAGTTGACTTCCGCTCAACTTCCTCCTTATTTCCTAGGACGTAGATGCCATGTCAAAAGAACTACAAAGGGTAAAGCAACAGGAAGTAAGTCAACCGGAAATTACTCAACCGGAAGTAAGAGATGGCTCAGATTCCAACTTAG
>NC_090875.1:19317945-19342945 GCF_036669935.1 Montipora foliosa
AAAAGATAACAAATCGCCCAGAGGCGATAAGAAATTTAAAACAAGCATTTAACAATAACTAGAAAATACTGCAGAATCTTCTTGGGTAGATCTCGAGAGCCATAAACGCTGCATTAAAAAAATGATGTGTTGAGAGGTTTTTTTTTTTTTCAATTTTCACGACATTCGCAGTTTCGTTTTTTTACGCGCTTACCTTTCTTTATCCTTTGACAGATTATGCTCGCTTCACAGTTTTGGCCATTTTCCATGTTTGCGAGCACAATTTCGTCAATAACATTGGCTAATCAGCGCCTTTTACCAGTTTTAAAAATCCGACTTAGACATTCTCATTAAAACAGCATTCTATATACATGTAGGCGGAACTTTCTTGACTTACACCATACCGAGGCACCTTTTTAAAATTCCGTCATTCATATCAGAAGGTTCACCTTTCATTCCCAATCATGCTTTCCACGAGAAAAGTATCAAGCAGCAACCTATTAAAAGTTACCTTTATTAGCAATGCCGTCAGTTTTTCGAAAACTGTTACAACTTCCGGTTTTCGGGCCTGCGACACAAATATTATTCGCCAGCGGGTGTGCCCATGGCCACATCTGACGGTAGCTGTTTCGTCCATATTGGATGTGAAGGAGATATTTGGAGGAAATTGTTCTTTCTTTGTGACCTTGCTCTGGTTAAGCGAAGGCTGATCCTATTTGACCACTTAAGGATGGGTGGATAGGCAATATTTGTTCAAAACATGAGCGAAGCGGCTAAAGAACGCGTTATAGCGCTCGGAACTCGGTTCAATACTATTGAACACGAAGTGGACAGCCAAACTATAGAGAATCATTCGAGTCTGGCACCAACGTTTGAGACAGGCAGCCCGAAAAAGTCGTTCTGGAAGAGAAATACGAGTAAATTGCCCGGAAGGTAAAAGCGTTTATGTCGGATTTGAGGCAATTGTGGGCGCACTGTTGTTGATTTTAAATATGTTATTTGCCAGTATAAAACCAGCGCATGGCGGTCAAGATTTGCTTTCGTCTTCAACAAGTGTTTCCGTAGGCAGTGGGCAAGCGAGGTCAGTTGAATTACGGTTTTTGAATGTATAATTGATTGAAAAGTTTTGACGTTCTTGTCAAGCCTTTTCGGTAAAATTCTTTAAGTTGGCTCACATGTACTTAATTTGCAAATTGAATAGACTAAACGAAGTCATTGTTTACATCGATAAAAGCTTTCTGGTTTCAATATTTCGAGAAGTGACAGAAACACACAGATCGCTTTTTGGTGAAAGGGTGAGTTTTTTATTAATGTTACATTATATCGCATAAATTAATTTCTTAATTTCTTTTGGTAAACGTTGATTTTCATTTGAACTTGTAATCTTATACATATGTACAGTTATAATATCACAACACGGTATTGATCAATCATGTGGCGCAATTTTCGTAGCATTCGAATATATGGTAGTTCACTGTCGGAAATTTGGTATTTTGACTCTATAACTAAGGCTTCTTGAAAGTTGTGCTTAATTTTGTAAAAAGATTTGAATCGTAACATTCTTGTTGAACTTTAATAGAGTAGTGGCTCATCATCCAAATACTATTTTGAGAGATCTCTAGCAAAAGAGTGTATGTTACATAACACTTCCATTCAGTTTGAGTGAGACATTGAGGAGGAAGTAGTATACTGTATAGCAATTGTTTTGCTTCTTTGAAGTCAAGTTGGAGTCACTTTAACTGTGCCATATTGAACCAAACATAAGTCACAAAAACTGAACAAATTTGGTTTCTTTTTATGCATTATTATTTTTTCATGACAAGTATATATCAAATATTCAGTGTGTGATCTTTTAACTCTTTCAGTTCAGGTGATTTGGCTTTTGTTTAATGGTCTAATTATCATCTGTTCATAGTCTCAGTAACCAGCTTCAAATAGGCCACGTTATATATATCAATATTCACACATGGCTATGAGGCTGTGCGGTTAAATTTGAATGTTGTTTTGTTTAGAAATCTCCGTTGAGACTTGTGAGACAAAGAAAACAACTGAGCCCTGAAATTTAGTGTTTGTCAAATTTAAAAAAAACACTGTAGTCATGTGTATAAAAGCCAAAGACCTCTTGAGTGGCTGTATTCTCAGCAGGGTTGTTGTGGATACATGTATATCTGATAAGTTCACATACAGCACTCCGTTCTAGTAATATAATTTATAGCAGTGTTGGTGATGATATTGTTGAGGATGGTGACAATAACGATGGCACCAATGATGTTGACAGTAATAATGATGATGAGAAGAAAGAGACAGTGTGGCCAGAGGCAGTGCAGCCAGGTGGTTAGGGCACTTGCCTTCACATCCAGAGTTCCCGGGTTCAAGACCTGTCCTAACCACTAATTGAATTTGATCCCGGTAGTCCCTGGTTCAATTTCTCAGCTGCACTTGTAAATAGCCAACTGGCTTGCCTCCGGCCAGTTGGGATTCTTAACACTTGTTTTTTTTTCGTTGATTGTACATGTATTTCACTGGCCCTGAAAAGCCCCTATGTGGAGTGGTCAGTTAAGTATGTATTGTATAGAACGAGTGCATAAATGGTGGCCCAAAAAATAATCTTTTGTTTATGTACTAATCAGACTCCCCAGCCTCATTTGCATGGACAAAAGACAAAAGAAATGTTGCTTGAGAGTCTAATTAGAACATAAACAAAAGAATATATTTTTGGCCGCCATTTATGCATTCAGTCTATAAAGAAAATGATAATTATGTTAGTAATGATCAGGGAAATGGCAATTTTGATGAACATGATTTTATCAATTTTCCAGTGCTCAGGGAAAGGTCAAACCAAAGCTTTTGAGCTTCCAAGAGTTCAATAATGAAACAAGTGACGCATGGGGTGAGGATGATGATGATGTCATCAAGGTGGATCCAGAAGAGAAAAGAAATTCTGCGATCCAGCCACGTGTGCGCACAATCAGTGGTGGTGATGTAAGAGCGAGCATTCCCACCAACCCAGGACCAGAACCGAAAAGGCTTCCAGAGCAGTTAATTAAGAAAGAGGAACACAAGATATCAAGGCCCTCTCCTCTAACGTTATTGAGTAAATGATTATTTTGTTTACAAGCTTTTAGATTTATGGCAATAGCTTACAAGTGCCAATGGTCCTGTAGATCAGAGCACAACACCATGCAGGGCTTGAAATTTCCACTTGATCTTTTCTTGATTTTTTTTGCAACTTAATAAAAATTATCTGGAGAAGATACAATTGTGCACCTAGTTTCCACCTTCGCTCTGTCAAAATGAGACAGTTAGCAGTTGCCACGTTGCTTAAATAAGTACAGAAATGGAAAAGTTATTTTGTTTCTCACTGTGAATTTTCTTGAAATCTGAAGATTTGGGGCACATTATTTTAACCGTTTTCAGTGGTTTCTTTACACACAAGTATTGCTGCAGCATTTAATTTGCATTTTTTTACTCATAAAATTATCTGTTTCTTTGTCTACCAAGGGTAATTTTTTCCACTGCTTTCATTTCTTTGTAGCACGCAACAAGAATCAATCGTCGTCCTCAAAATCCACAAGCCAGTCCCCACCCCCACCCCCTGCGCAATCTCCCAGACCCCCCTCTCCAATAAGAGCAGTGAAACTGGAATTTCAAGACCAAGAAATCCACAAGCTTGAAAAATTTGGCAAGCTGTTGGCTGGACCTAACACTGATCTTGGTAAGCGAATGTGAACATATGCAATTAACCCCTTGGCTCCTAAGGTAAGGGTTACCTTGGCGATGAGTAAAGTTGTCTGGTATTAGACAGCAAAAATCTTCAAGTGGCTCTCTTGGGAAGGGTTAAAGAGGAAATAGTTGTTGAGCTAGTGTAGATTTTATAAACCTTTTTGCAACTGGCGGCAATTGATGGGTAAAATCATCTGACATTGAAGTAAAATCTTTAAGTGGCCTTCTTAGTTGGAAAGGGACTAAGAAAGTATGTTAAGAGAGAAAAAAGAAACAACAGATGAAAGTGAAAGTCTGTAATCCATTCATTAATTACCAAGAGGATATTAATTTTGAAAGTAATGTACAACCATGTGACAATGTCGTTGTCCATGTTGTCTCGTTTTCATCGAGGTTGAGAATTATTATTATTATACAATGCTGATGCTATCTCAATTTTGATTGGCTAAAAGCACCCCGCTAATTCTAGATTGCACTGTGTCATCGCGTCACATCTACAGACACTGGCATTTATGCATGTAGGTATGACGCGTTTTTGCAGACAATGAAGTTTTGTTTACATCTCAATATCGGGAACATTTTTCATAAGACGGTACAACTTAACTTTAGAATTTTGTTCAAAAGTTTCAGTTTGATTCAGTTTTTCCTGAAACGTTTTCAGATGTTTTAGGCTTAAATCCTTTCTGTAAACCTTTTGAATTCCGCTTTACATGTAATTCACGGCTGTCATTAATAAAGATGTTTACACTGAAACGTGTCATTGCGTGGCTTACTTTGTTGTTGTTCTGTGAAATGTCTCAACGCTTCTACATTTATAAATGTATAATAAAACAATTATTGGATTCGGTTTTCGCATGATAGCGAAATTATCAAGGCCTCGGTTTGTGTTATCCACCTCAACCTTCGGCTTCGGCAGATAACACAAACCTCGGCCTTGATAATTCTCGCTATCATGCTCAACCTCATCCAATAATTGCTTATTGTCCGTAACATATGCATCTGTTAGTTTTCAAAATTTCTGATGTTACATGCCATCAATCCTGTTTCAATGACCTTGGATTAGTCAACATTGTTTGTTTAGTAATTCAATAATAAATTGTTATTATTATTTTATTTATTTTTATTCAGATGCTATAAGAAAACTGAGTTGGTCTGGTATTCCTGTCACGGTCCGCCCAACAACATGGCAGCTTCTTTGCGTAAGTTACAGAATCCTCCATTACAAGTTCTGCTCTAAATTATCAAATAGGTTGTTTCAGATTTGCAAGAACGGAAACTTGATTGAGCAGTCCTTTAAAGTCTTCTTTGAAATTACCACTAGGGTTATCTTCCTGCAAATATCGACAGAAGACAAGCAACATTGGATAGAAAGCGAGAAGAGTACCACAATTTTGTAAAACAGTATTATCCTACCAGATATGAAGATACCTACCATGACACATTTAGACAGGTACGTGTGCAGGGTGGATACAGAAAAGAAATTGTTGGGAGAGGCCATAAAGGGGTAATTTAATGGCATAAACAACAAGAAACAGTCATTGTTTACAGTATTAGTCCCTTTGTAACTTGCCTGCGCTTTGGTAAAGTGTGTTTGAGTGTATCTGTTGCCAGTAAAATCCGTTCTCAGGTGAAATCCATTTTTACCTATGTTAAATTGGTGATCCTCATTTTACGTAAGTTTAGCATCCGCACTCAGATGAATTAAAGAACCGATTTTAGAAGCCTAAATTAAGCCTAAAGAGAAATTAGGGTCAGTTTAGGACTGTTCTGGGTTATTATTCATGAATATGGCAATTGACTTATTATACAAAAAGTAAAAAATGAAAAGAACTGTGTTGGGTTGAGCATGTTCGTCGTTGTAGTTCACTGGTGAAGACACAGGACTACAGATCTGGAGGGTGCGAGATCGAGTACCGGTAAGTGATTAGTACAGTCTTCTGTTTCCTTACTAACTATGTTGTGATGTTGTGCCTAAAGAGATAAGTGTATGAATACAGAAATCGCCGGGTAAGATGATACGAAGCAGTAAGAAGGTATGTTGAGATGCATAAGGCAGTGAGAGTTTGAGGGAAGGTATAGTGTTTTCAATCCTTTTTTTGGGGGGAGGGGGGGGTGGGGGAGTGCATATTCAACCTATGAGGATCACCAATTTAACCTAGGTAAAAAAGGATTCAACCTGAGAACGCATTTTACCGACAACATATCCACTTAGAAATTGTGCTATGTAAATGAGACACATTAATCCTGAGTTTAGTTTTAAATATGCTACATAAAAGAAAGAGAATTTGTTTTAATAGAAATCCAACTCTTTTGTTTTTCAAAAAAATTGAACTAAAAGCAAAAGAAAATGAAACCCTGGATCGCAACAAACAAGGTCGACCTTGACACAGTTTATTTGTATTTGTATTTGTAACTGTATGACAATGTTGAATGTTGTTCTTCCCTACAGATTCATATTGACATCCCAAGAACAAATCCCCTTATACCACTCTTTCAGCAACCATTGGTTCAAGAGGTAAAACAGGCAGTTTTGGTCTATAAACACTAGTCATTTAAATCGTGCCCTGCACATTTGCAAACAGAGTACAACATGTCCCACAGGGAAGCATCAGTTGCCATTTATATTATAATAATAATAATAATAATAATAATAATAATAATAATAATAACCAATAATCACTTTATTTCCATGATAAAAATATTTACAAACATTAAAATATCTCCAAAAGGTAAGAACTATAAATTTACAAGCAATTAAGTATTTCTCTGAGAGTCTCCTATAATAATAATAATAATAATAATAATAATAATAATAATAATAATAATAATAATAATTAATGGCATTTACCCAGGAAGCTCCACTCGCGTGAACATGGGGTTCAGGGTGATCAAATTGGAATTTAGAAAAATTGTCCAGAATCAAACCCGGGCTACATTGGTGAGAGGCGAGTGCAATCACCACTGCGCCATCCCTGCTCGACCTCAGATCTGTTCACCTGAGTCCTGTTGGGTGGGTTTAATACCTAGACTTGTGACCAACAGGGATACTCCGTGTTTTAGGCAGCCTAGCACAAGGATTGGGTGGTGGTAAGAGCATTCACCCCTAGCAGAGTTGACAGGATTAGAGGAAATTGAGAGAAGTGATCCTGGTACTTAGCAATGCATCACAGAGGTGGTCAGGTGCAGGGCTTGAAATTAGCGTAAAAATCCAGTGGCAATTTTGCGACAAGATACAAAAAATAATGTGGTCGCAATTTCGAAAATTTTAGTCGCAAAATCGTCATGCTGCATTGTGTTGTCAGCGGTGAAGCAAAGTAAAATATGAGTCCACAATACTTGTGTTGAAATAAACCGCTGAAAATGGCGAATGATATTGAAGGAATGGAGTTGTGCACGTAACATCGCAGCAAAATTACGCTACAATTGTACGCTATCTTCAGATTGAAAGAAAACTCAAGGCGAGAAACAAAATATTTTGTCATTTCTTCATTTATTTTAGTAAAAAGAGCAGCAAAGTGGCAACTGCTACTAACCCTTTTGTTTCGAAAGAGCGAAGATGAAAACAAGTCGCAAATTTGCGACTTCTCCAGATCTTTTAGTCGCAAAGGGGAAAATTTCAGTCGCAAATGCGACTGTACTGGTCGCAATTTCAACCCTGACTGGTGATGGATTCGAATGCTGTTGAAACTGCCTGAAATTTTCAGGTGCCTGTAAGAGATGCTTAATTTGTCCAATTAAGTGTGCGGATAACTTCTCTCAATTTAGTATGAAAATATTATTTGTTGTGAAATGACAGATATTTGAAAGAATCCTTTACATTTGGGCCATCCGGCACCCAGCAAGTGGCTATGTTCAAGGAATCAACGACCTTGTGACCCCCTTTTTCGTGGTGTTTTTATCAGCATACGTAGGTAAGAATCAGTAAGCAGCTTGGGTGCACTAAGTTTGTGTTCTATTGGGAAAAACAATAATAATTAGCCAATATCAAGAATACCATAATACTCTTTGTTTATCTCTCCAAAATTTTGCATAAGCATTGTTTCCAGTTTCTCTAGGGACCACAGACTGGGAGTTGACTTAAAAGTTCAACGTACGCGTACGTTGAACTTTTAATGCCCGAAACTGCGTGTCGCAAATACCGCGGGCGTTGGTTAGACCCGCAGTTTCGGCCATTTTGAAGTATCGTTCGTTTCAAATTATTTCACCCAGTGATTGGTTCAAAGATCGCGCGCCATTTCGTCAACCAATCAGAAGTGAAATCAAAAACCAATCGTAGCTCGCGCGTGCACCTTTTCCCGAGCTTTGTGTCGGCTAAGTGTAATTACTTTGAGTTTTGATTGGTCTACTGGATTGTCTCCGTCCTTTTTGATTGGCCAAAGTCATTACTTTGGTTTTGGTTTTACGACACTCGATTGAAAACTCGCTCTATTGGGCCGGTACAACCTACATGTAAACCAGTTGCAGTATAAACAGTTGATCTCAATAGAACACGGCCTAAGTGCACTGAAAGTTTTTTTTTTCCCAAATTCAGATGGTGACCTGGAAAACCATGACGTTTCTAAACTATCAAAAGAAGTCTTAGATACAATAGAGGCAGACAGCTTCTGGTGTATGAGCAAATTGCTTGATGGAATACAGGTAATTAATCCCAAGAGAGACCAGCATCTAAGTTCTCCTCACAATATCAGCCCTTGATGGAACATGCAGTTCATGAGAAAGAAGGAAATGATTACGAAGATAATTTTTACCAATAAAATATAAACAGATTGTTATTAGTGCCAAAGCAATTGTGAAGAGGATATAGTAGAGAAAAGATGAGTTTTGACATTAGCCGCATTAACCGCCGCATTTGGGACAAACAAGCAAATAAGCGCTGCCCTGAATAATAAATAAGCGCCGCGGTCATAATGCGGCGCTTATTCGAGGAATTTCACTAAAAAGTAATTCTATTACGTTATGGGAAATGTATTTGCATCAAAACCGATGTTTTCTCTTCAAAGTGATTGTATTTCACTGCTTGTCCCTTAAGTTAAATGCCGTAAGAGTCACATGGTGACTATCAAAAGACGTTTCTGTTAATCTCCGTACAGAAATATTCCTGTGTGGCATCCAATTTTTAAATAAGTGCCGCCCTCGAATAAGCACCACACTTGAGGCGCGAAAAATTAAATAAGCGCCGCGTCGCTTATTCGAGTAAATACGGTATGCCGGCATGCTTAGAGGTGGAACTTGTGTGGTTCTGATTAGAAGTGTCCGTCACCATCACCACCATCGTCATGGTCATCGTCATTGTCGTCATTATCTTCTCCATCATCGTCGTCATCAGTTTCCTCGTCGTCGTCATCATCATCCTCGTCATCATCATCATCCCCGTCATCATCATCACTATCATCATCATCGTCATCATCATCGTCATCATCATCGTCATCATCATCATCATCACTATCATCATCATCGTCATTATCATCATCCTCGTCATCATCATCGTCATCCTCGTCATCATCATCACTATCATCATCATCGTCATTATCATCATCGTCATTATCATCATCCTCGTCATCATCATCCTCGTCATCATCATCACTATCATCATCATCATCATTATCATCATCCTCGTCATCATCATCGTCATCATCATCATCCTCGTCATCATCATCATCACTATCATCATCGTCATCATCATATCATGTATCATACATCTTTATTTACCCTCGGATTTTTAGAGTAGCTTGGTGTAGCTAATATCTCCGAGCATTTACCCTCCCAACCATGATACACCACAGAAGACAGACCACAACACCGGGAACTACATGCCCTGCTCTTTGCGACAAGTGTGCGGGTTCTTTTACGTCCCACAGGATTATGAACATTGAAGGGTTGAGAGACGGGACCTCCGGCTTATCGTCCTTATCCGAGAAGACTAGAGAGTCTAACCATTTGCAGATGTAATTACAAAGGCAGCACTTTCTCCTCAGTTATTTAAAGACCATGAGTGTTGGTCCGGCCGGAGTTGAACTCACGACCTCCCGCGTGACAGCCCGGTGCTCAACCAATTGTCATCGTCATCCTCGTCATCATCATCATCATCATCATCTTCAATATCAGTTCATTGTCATCACACCAAATCTCTGCAACCATTGCATGCACAACTTACTCACCAACGAGCTCACGGTCGTTATTTTTATACAACTTATCTCGCAGGATAATTACACGTTCGCTCAACCAGGAATTCAAATGAAGGTCAATGCTCTCCGAGAATTAATCCAAAGAATTGATGGTGAGTACATGACATTGTATTTAACCAAAGATTGATTATTATTCTTTGGAAAGAATGCAAAAAGTGGCAGAACCAGCTGGACCCAGTTTTTGTCAAAATGTAAATTATGACTTTACGAAAGAGAAATTTTTTATTATCGTCGGAACATTCAACCATTTGAAGTACGGATTGCAGGCAAACTGCTTGGTTTTGCTCATCACACTTTGCTTTTTGGCATTCTAGGATTAGGCATTGAACACAAGTGCTGTGGAGGATATAGTGCTAGGAGCACTGATTGAATATGGCCGAGCAGTCTTTCATCTAATGCATTTACATTGTAAGGCATATGACCGTAATTGCCTTGGATTACGGTCGCAACCTGACGTAGAATTTCATCCATTCTCTTTTAGAGAATTCTAATGAGGATCCCCAAAAAACGAAAAACTATAAGTTCCTTGGTATTTAGTTTTATTTATTTAACGAATTCGCCCAAAGGCAGCTATTACAATAGGACACAAGGTCCCCTACTAGGTAAATTACCCGACCCAACCCCTAAAAGAAAAAAAAAGATACAAAGTCACCCACTTGCAAGCACCCCTTGCTACAAAAAAGACAACGTAATAACAAACAAATTACATAAATAGTGTAAATACGAAAAAATCATGACAATGAAACGATTCAGATGAAGGTTTCAAAACGTTCCACATATCCATGTGATCTGGTGACGTAATTTGGAGGAAGAAAAATTTTAACGCCGTATCCCACAACCGCGCGCGGCCTTAGGTTTTGTTTCCAAATTTCTTGTAGTGTTTCCATCGCCAAAACTCAACAGATCATTCCATGTCTCGCGCATTTCCTGGTACTGAATGAACATTCAAGTACAACCGGCGAGATCTAACCTTGCCTCTGCCATGTTGAATTCGGAAATAACATGCAAGGCCGCGTGCGGTTGTGGGATACGGCGTTTAAATTTTTCTCCCCAGTCCTCCGAATTACCTCACCAGATCACCTGGATGTAACTATAGAGAGAATGATTATGATTAATTGTAAGGACTCAACTTCCCTGCACTTCAAAGCAACAATACAGAAGTGCATGAAAATACTGGGCATTGACCGGTTGAGTGGATGCCAATTATTGTTGTTTTTCTAACAGTTTAACTGTTTTTCGCCTCTGCAGAGCCTCTCAACAATCACTTAGAGAAAAACCACGTTGAATATCTGCAATTTGCCTTTCGATGGATGAACAATTTGTTAATGCGAGAAATGCCACTGAGATCCACAATCAGACTATGGGACACATATCTGGTTTGTGCTGTATATTAAAAAGTTCGAACAAATAACTGCGGGGTCGTTCTAGAGTTGTTTTGTTTGGTGGGCGGTCGGGAGGATTGCTCAACTTTTAGACCCCATCCTATCAATAGGCCAGTTTCGTATTCTAATGGTTGGACTGGATCTAGCATGAAATGGAGGCTAATGCGGGCAAATTAATTTGCATTTGAAAAGATTGCCCGCCTTAGCCTCCATTTCATGCTAGATCCAGTCCAGCCGTGAGAATACGAAAATGGTCTATTTATCTCCTCTCCCCCTCCCCACAAGGAAGGAAACTAAACTGTTGTAGGTCGCTGCAGTAAATATTCGCATCTGGAAAACAACATAGGCTGTAGTTGTTGCGGTGGCCCTTACAAGTAACGGCAAATACATTGTCGACCCCAGAGCTTCCATTACCCTTGTTCAGCGGAACGGGTGCTGGTAACAAAAACGCTGACTCTGGGAACGACATTGCCGCAAATATACAGCTCGGCATGCAGTGCGGCCCAGTGGTTAGAACGCTTGCCTTGAGATCCCGAGATCCCGGGTTCAGGACCCGCTGTGACCACTCGTTGAATTTGTTCCAGGTAGTCCCTGGTTCAACTTCTCGGCCGCACTTGTGAATAGCCAACTGGTTTGCCTCCGGCCCGTTGGGATTCTTAACAGTTGTTGTTGTTGTTGTGATCTGTCGTTACGTTGCTTGTGTTTCATTGGCCCTGAAAAGCCCCTATGGGAAGTGGTAAATTAAGAATGTATTGTATTATTATTGTACATTTGATATTTGCGTTTGCCATTTGTGACAATGGGGAAGCTGGTGAATTGTAGCCAGTGGCGAGGGCGTGATTGTTGAACCCCGGTGTAACTGCATGAATGTTTAATGTCGCGTATTGCCCTAAGATTGTTGTAGGAGGAAGGAAAATATTTATTCCCCTTGTGTTACTTAATTTGTCGGATTTGCGAAGCGTGGTTGAAAGGTTTACAAAACAGGAGATGTTTTAAGCTCGCTCACTTAGTGACGTTCCCTTGCAGGTTTTGATATGTTTTGTTTCTTTCTGCCAGGCTGTAGAGAATGGCTTTGCGTCTTTCCATTTGTATGTCTGTGCGGCATTCCTGAAACATTTTTCGTCGGAAATTTTAAAAGAACACGATTTTCAGGTTTGTTCATTTTGATATTATCGTTATTATGGTAAATTTCATCCTTTTTGAGTGTTTATAAGTGACGAGTTACCGAATTCCCTCCGGGTTAGGGTTAGGGTTCCATGAGTAAAAAGGTCACTGTAAAGGAGGTTTTCTATGAATTATTATTATTATTATTATTATTATTATTATTATTATTATTATTATTATTATTATTAGTGCAGTTTAAAACTCCTGAATGCCAGGCCCTAGTCACAAATACTGGGCGTATAAACGTAGCCAGTATTATCTCAAAATTTTAAAAAGTAGAATGAAACATTGCAATAACCACTTAAAACTGTTGCCCAACATCAAAGAAATACAGCAAAAAGAAATAGAAGCATGGATGGACACAAATGGACAGGAGTGAAACGGATTGCATTTGGGTAATCTTGAAAAACGTCGGCGCGACGTTTTTCAAGTTTATGGCAAATCACATGGATAGAGGTCGTTCCTGCTAAGAGTTATCTCTCTTCTACATCTACATATTCCAGCTCAGCGAAGTCCCTTTTTGACTTGTGACTGTTTCTGCTTTGGTGTCGTCATACACCACAAGCCTTTTTAGAGACATCACCGCCAAGCCGGCCACTTCTGCCTGAGAGAACAGGACAGCCACAAAAACACCAGGGACTTCATCCCCTACTCTTCTCAAATAGTGTGTGCATGGGTTCTTTAACGTCCCACAGGGAACTTATGAACATAGAAGATATTTGTGAGACGGGGCCTACGGTTTATAGTCCTTATCCCAGAAGACTTGAAAGTCTAACCATTTGCAGATGAAATTACAAAGGCAGCACTTTCTCCTCAGTTATTTTAAGATCCTGAGTGTTGATCCAGCCGGGGTGCGAACCCGCGACCTCCCGCGTGACAGCCCGATGCTCAACCAACTGAGCCACCGGTGCGCTTTTGTGATGTAACGAGAATTTTTATCCGTAAAGACATTCCACATTACCATTTCCGAGTTTTAAACTCGTGATTAACTAAAGATTTCTCCTAAAAACCCTAAAATAACGTGACATAGCGCCTTTAACTGGGATGATCTCACACACTCATGTATGTATACTTTGGCTTTCCACAGGGCCTCATGCTGCTTCTGCAAAATCTTCCCACCCACAACTGGGATGACCAGCAGATAAGTCTCCTATTAGCCGAAGCTTACAGACTAGAGTACATGTTTAAAGACGCTCCCAAACATTTGCAGCACGTATCGTAGACGAATAGATCAATTTTAGCCATGTAAATATAGGGTACATATTGATAATGGACAACCGGTGGAGTGACCTGGAAACACGCATGCGCCAAGAGAAGAAAACGATTAGGACCATGACTCGTATTGACGCTTGAACTGATGATGTCACTTCCGGTTATATTTTCACTTGAATCTACACTTCACCAAAGGCACAATTTTAACGAATCGCGATTTCTAAATTGTTGATTGAAGAACATTCAAAATTGAGCTAGGAGGACGATGACTCACGGGGACGTCGTTTAGAAATACAACTTTGCGTTGTTGAAATCATTTTGCGATTCTTGCAAGTTGTTCGGCGTACTGAGTGTGTACCAACGTTCCGCTAGTAATTGGTATAAATGGTGTGATTGTTTGGAGAGAGAATGGAAAGGCTCTCGTCGGGACACGTCCTCCACAAATTTGGTCATTTCATGTTTTTTTTTTCAGGACGAGAACGGCAAAGATGCGTTTTTTTGCTTCATTAATTGAAACCATTATGTTGTGGCGTTCTTTTTAGCAGCCGTCATCGTCATTGCTAAGCTCCCTAAGTACAGGTGTTTTGCGCACTATTCGCCTCACGTGGTTCGTCTTGATGCACGAAGGAATCGTGACGTACAAGAACACATGACTACTGTTGGCCACGCTCGTGTATACTATTTTGTCACGCAATCGACAGAAACGTGACAAAACGCGATTTAGTAGAAAAACGCACAGCTGTACTCACATAACATGGACCTAGCAGACTATGTCATAAGTAAACAGAATATTTTTGTTTAATTTGTCTCCCACCACAGAACTATAGGGCTAAAAAATTATTTTTACAAAACGCGTTTCGCTGCAATGAGAGTGGGAAATAAAAATAGCGTTTTAGGGTAAGTGTAGATTCATTTGAACAATTTTAAAAAGAAAAAAGAACAGCTTATGGTCATTTTTATGCCGGTGAACTTCTGGTCACCCTGGCAGCAGAGCCTTTCTTAAACTCGACGAAGAAGAAAGGACTCTGCAGAAATCATGTAAAGTCTTTATTGAGCATGCGCAAGCCGTTGCTTGGAGACCATTTCAAACGCAGGTGAAGTGTCCATCGCCTTCCGGTGAGGATCAGAGAGGCTCTGCTCGCAGGGTGACTCTGGGAACCTAAGTGGTACAAGAGGAAGGAGTCGGGTCGACGTTGTGCCTTGGCGCCATCGTAGTAGTCGCGCAGAGAGGAACATTTCGACTTTGCAGACAAGTTGTTCATCACATATTGTCAGTTTTATTTTGATTTTATGGTAGCATAAAATAAGACTTGTTTTCTGACACTGAAATAGCATTTGCTATTCATTAAGAAGAAGAATAATCTTTACATTTTATCTGATGTGCAGTATTTTTGAGTTTCAAAGTCTTATTTAAAGGATCGCTTGGCGTTGTTGAGTATTAAGGCCGCGGACTTGTAAGGCGAGTTCAGCAGCTCACTATTTGGCTAGCATCCCCTCTAATTCACCCGCTTGTCACGCAATCGAGCAAAACGGCTGAGGGAAGCATAGGGTAGGGAGTTCTCCTCACTTCACTAAAAGTCTCTCTCGCAGCCGTTTTCTCGACTCCGTGACAAAACAAGCGCGTGACTCGAGTGACATAGCAGGGACTGCTAGCAATCTATACTTAGTGTTTTTCCAGCTTCTGTTGAATTAAGGTCCCCTCCACACTTAATCTCCGTTTTCACCCATCCGCACTACAGCCGGGGAGTTGTGGTGTGGATGTTAGGCGAAAACGCATCAAAAGGGTTTGGAGAAGTGTGGATAGCACCAATTAAGGTAGCCGTTCAAATCAATTCCAACACTTTCGAGAGAATGTCGTATTGGAACCATTAACTCCATAACACTGTTTACGTAACAGCAATGTTATGGTACCATACGAAACACCAATAATTGCTAAACAAGGTGCACTCGTTCATGTGACGTAATATGTTACCATGGCAACCAAAGAGCCAGCTGAAAACACCCAATATTTTGTCTTTTAACGCTTATATCTCGAGAACGAACTCGGTGACCGGCATGGAGGCTAAGATAAAACTCTCCGCAACGTTGAGAAATAATTCTCTGCAGCAGGTTCATAGCCATCTTCACAACTGAATAATTTTTAAGTGGCTTTGAATCTGATCCAGAGAATTGTTTAAAATTCGCAGAGAGTTTTATCTCAGGCCTATTGCGATGAAAATTATTTGAAAACTATGGATATTTCTGTGTAATACGGCATAGTTTTTTCAACAGCGACACCTTATAGGTCGCACCGTTGGCTTCCATTGATACCAGCCTCGTAGCTGAAGGAACTACAGACGTGAAATAAAGTGACGTTACATTTTTCAATAGCTTCGTTGAAGCTGTAAAAGAAGCTGTTGCCCAGCCAGAATACATACCACCAAAGCCCGCAGTATTGTTCTACATCAGGCAGATGAAGCTCTCTGAGTTCTCGGAAGTCTACCTGTGGATCAACCAAATCGATTTAACTGGAGACGATTAAAAACTGAATACATCTGTTTCGTATACCTCGCCCTGTGGGGTCTGTGGGCGCGTTAACCAGTTAACGCCTCGGCTTTCGACTTTTAGCGCATGCTTCGCCAGCCTTAAAATTGAGGTCAATCCTATGTAACAGCTAAGCCGGTCTTAAAGTTTCCCATTTGGGACCTGCTGACAAGCCGGAAGGAACTCTGAGATCTCGTATTCTACAACTCGAGATATCTTAAGCTGAATTCCTCTTTTAAACTGAGCTTGTGAGGAACTGGAAGCAAGCTAAACTGCAGAATATCCGGCCATTTAACCTGGACCCAGGCCAGTCGCTTTTTCAAGAGCGGTCTTTGGTTAGATGTTTGCAAGAGTTCGGCTCATCAGTAGAATTTTCAAAATTCACTAGAAGGATTAGTGGAAGATTTGGTTATAGCCTGACCCTCAAATGTGTTACAAATTTAATTGAAAGAGAGACGATTTAAGACGGAATACGTGTGTTTCGTCAACAGCCTCAACAGTTAACGCCTAAGCTTTCGACTTGAAGCGCATGCTTTGCCAACCTGTTAATCCTATGGAATTTCTAAGCAGTGCTTTAAGTTTCCAATAGAGACCCGTGCCGATCATACTTCAAGCCCAGCCTGCAGACAAGTCGAATAGAACTGACAGTTTACGCCTCGGCTTTCGATTTATAGCGCGTGCTTCGCCAACCTTAAAATATGTAACAGCTAAGCCGGTCTTAAAGTTTCCATTTCAGACCTGCTGACAAGTCGAATAGAACTGAGATCTCATATTCTACAACTCAAGATATCTGAAGCTGAATTTATTCTTTTTAAAACTGAGCTTGTGAGGAAGCGGAAGCAAGCTAAACTGCAGAATATCAGGCCATTTAACCTGGACCAAGGCCAGTCGCTTTTTCAAGAGCGGTCTTTGGTTAGATGTTTGCAAGAGTTCGGCTCATCAATAGAATTTTCAAAATTCACTAGAACCATTAGTGTGGAAAATTTGATTATAGCCTGACCCTCAAATGTGTTACAAATTTAATTGAAAGAGATAAACGATTTAAGACTGAATACGTCTGTTTCGTATGTCTCGCCCTGTGGGCGCGTCAACAGCCTCAACTGTTAACGCCTCGGCTTTCGACTAAAAGCTCATGCTTTGCCAACCTGTTAATCCTATGTAACTTCTAAGCAGTTCTTAAAGTTTCCATTAGAGACCCGTACCGATCATACTTCAAGCCCAACCTGCAGACAAGTCGAATAGAACTGAGATCTCATATTCTACAACTGAAGACATCTAAAGCTGAATTAATTTTAGAAAACTGAGCTTGTGAGGAACTGGACGCAAGGTAAACTCCAGGGGCCGTTTGCTCGAAGCCTGGTTAGCGCTAACCGTTGGTTTAGAAGTATCAAAACCTTTAGGTTTCCATTTAACCTGGACGCCTGCCAGTCGCTTTTGGAAGAGCGTTCTTGCAGTAGTTCCGGCTCGTGGGGAGATTTTTCTAGAATTCAGTTAGAGGGATTAGTGCCGGAAAGATTTGATTATAGCCTGACCCTAGAGTATGCGACCAAATTAATTGAAAGAGCGCGGACAGGACTGGTGAACTTACACTATACTGAACTATTCTATTGCAGCATTCTAGTATAGCAGGTACGTTTGCCTTTCTCATTGAAAGTCCGATTATAATTTTACAGCGTGTTAAAAGAAGATCTCCTGTAGAAAATTGTCAAAACACGTTTTCGGAGGTGAAAAGGTCGATATGAGGAGTAAAAAATATTTGACTTAAGGAATCTTAAGTGAAGTTGAGTATCGATGGTTAGCAAGAAAGATCACATTTTTTTAAATGAAATGCAGTCGGCTTTAGATAGCGATCTTTTTTTCGAGGATTCCGAATTTCGTTTGGAATTAATTTGATAACCCAGTGGGAGTCAGATAAATGCATCAAATCAGTAAGAAACAAAGTCCCGACATCGGCATCATTTCTTTGTTTCGTGTTGTGCCAGAACAAAGCCCCTAACCTTCCTAATGAATCTGCAGGAGGGCTAGGTCTTGAACGACAAAAAACCACTCAAAGGAAAGTAACCCTAAGAAGGCGTTTCATGGAGATTATGTCGGTTTTATTGATCATGGGTCTCGTGTAAATGCTGAACCGCGTGGGGCCCGTTTGTTAGCTAGGAAAAACCTTTTGGAGACGGACGTAACATTAGGTGCGGTTACACACCGTGGTAAATTTTAAATGCCAATTCCCATGGTAAATTATCCCGCGGTGCCTCACAATTGGGATTTAGTATACCGTGTTAAACCAGCGGTCACACGTTACGAAGATTACCGAGGCAATTCATTGGCGGGAAATTTAGTCACAACTTTATCAACGTCGTGATTGGCTCTTGTTCCTCGGGAATCAAAACACCCATCCAACTTATCATGGGCGCTTTGTCTGATCTTTTTTACGTATCCATGGAAATTTGGAAATTTACCACGGGGAATTTACCTTGGGAAATGTCGGTCACACGCGCCAAATCCCGTTTCAAAAAACCTTAATGACCACAACCAGGTTTTCTGAGCCCGCGAGACTGAGCACCCCCAGCAAACCATTTTTTTTAACGAAAACCGCTGATCAGCAACCTGGTTCTGGTCATTGCTGTCCGAAGGTCTTCCTCCAGTTTCTCGTGGTAAAAGGGTCATTTATCGCGGTAAAAGTGTCCCTTGTAACCGCACCTATCATTGGCCAACATTGTTCCAACATTGATGGATGTTAAATGTTCCGTCCGTTTGAACACCCTTTGGTGTGTTGTTGGGCGTTGTTGCACGAAGTTTGAAACTGGTCAATGGTTTGAGCCAACATCTCCTAACATTTCCTTTTTTTCCGTGATCACGATTGAAAATTTTCTGGGGGGAGAATTCCCCTAGAACCCGCTACAAGTTAGCGTCTCCGGCGCTTGCTTGTTACCCCCACCCCGAATACAAAATGTTAAGCTCCGCCGTCCCTGTTTGTACAAAATAGGGACATTAAGATCTACGACGCAGTGGTCGACGAGAACGCCACGAAACAACAATATCATTGGTTAAAAGAGGAAAAATAATCGTGCTGCACGTGCAGCACGCATTTTAGCGCATAAACGTGCGGTTCTCTGCACAACAACGACGTGAAATCACCAAATCATTGAGGTTTTGACGACAACGTGAGCCTTCAAATGTGAATCTTTCATTCTCTATTTTTGCTCTGAAACCGCTCGTACCAATTTATTTTTAGGATACTTCGGCCACATTGTAAGACGCGAACGAGATGGCCAAACCGCGAGAAACTTACGATAGTGCAACGTTATATTTTGAGGTGACGTTTTCGTCGACGTCGGCGTCGTAGATCTTAAACTCCCTAATAAGTCTAGGCGCAACCACGATTTCCTTGTAAAACGTTTGTTGCAAGCGCTGGAAGAATTCCATTTTGTGGATCTTAAACACCTCATCTCCTAAAATTAATTGTAAACTGCGTAATAAGCAGTCTTGCCGAAGTTCCCCATAAAGCATTGTAAATAGACCATATTCGTATTCTCGGTATTGGACTGGAACTAGCTTGCAATGGAGGCTAATGCGGGGGAATCTTTTCAAATGCAAATACTTTCTAATATATTCCCCCGCATTAGCCTCCATTGCAAGCTAGTTCCAGTCCAATACCGAGAATACGAATATGGTCTATTAGTCCTAAAAAGCCTCGAGGGGAGAGACTAATAGCATCACTGGCTTCAATTCATTAGCTTCACCATTGATACTCAAGTCTTTCGGTTAGGTAATTACGGTGCCTTCCATTGTTTAGAAGCATAGTAAGCTGGGCCTGTTCTTGTTTTGATTTTAGGCTTAAACCGTACGGTACACTTAACAATTGTAAGCGTTTTCTTCGAAAATTGCTTGGTTACCCCCAATTTTCTTGTTGGATTTCAAAAACAGTTGGTAAGATCTGCTTTTCCCGCATATTCAGTAAACAGCGCAAAAATACCTTTGAATTAGTATGCACTGTCCTTAACAATAACAAAGTGGTTGTCTTATTGCGTGATATACTGATGAACAACTCAGTTTGTGGTCGAACCTTTTTAGTATACCAAACAATTTTATGAACGTGTTAAGAACGTTTTCAGGCTCAAATTGCAATAAAAATAAATAAAAATAACTTCTGCCTCAGCCCCAATGTTAGACTTTCTCATAAAAAAAGGAATGTATACATTCTCCTCGAAAGTTATCCACATGAAAAGCCGGTAAACAAATAAAAACTTACAGAGGCTCTCCAAACAAACTTTATTTCACGTGTGTTTGCCCCTGGATCCCATATTAAATCAATATTGTTTTAAGAAAAATAGAAGAAACAGCTACATAAACAAATACGATTTCGTACAGGCACCGCCATGTAAGCCAGGGTCAAATCGCTGTTTAACTTTTTCTCTTGTTACATTAAGTGATACCGATAACAAATCAGGCAAGCGAATATTTTGCGTGGTAAACATTTTTAAAAATAATGCTGTTTTCGATGTTTATTTGACTGAATGGGCTCTTCGTTGGAGAGCAATGACCTCGTTTTCTTCATGGTACTTGCCTTAAGTAGGACTTCAATTGATCGAGAGAGAGAGAGCAGTGTTTCGATAGTGGATAGACCAAGGCCGGAAAAGATGGTCACGTCCTATGACATGGACAGAAATCATGAGAAATCGAATGAAAAAATAAAAAGGAGTATAACACACACTTTTGCGTTCATTATTAGGCCTTGCTAATTAGGTATTGTCATGTTCGCCTTGTTCTTTTCTTTTGTGGACATTAATTATTTCGGATCCGGTGTATGAAAGACCAGCCATTATTCGTGTTGATTTGTGCAATTATGGCTGGAGGCAAGAGAATTGATACTTTTAGCAGGACCGGACGGGAGGGGGTACTTCGTCGGTCAAAAAACAAAGGGCTGTTTATTTTAGTGATGAAAAAAAAAAAAAAAAAAGGAAACAAGGCATCGCTTCCCCAGCTGCTGGCTTTAACGCAAGCGTAACCCCACTTAATAGGTGATACATTTTTTTTCCAGTCGTTTCATTAATTGTCACTTCGCTTGCTGTGAAGTCTGTGAAGGGTAATCAACCACGAAAATTGCGTTCGGTGCATCATAAACGAAACCAATCATTTGACAGTTCTGCAATATGAACACAACACTGTTATAGTTAATCATAATTTAATTGAAGTAATTAATGGTGACGCTGCCACCATTGGCATTGGTTTTTTTTTTTTTTTTTGCCAGCGTTGGGGTTAGTATATCAAAAGTCAATTAGGGTTTAGACAGTGTTTTCCGCCGAATTATTTCCGAGGAGGTTATCAGGTATTTTGTTTACATTGTCACTGCAATTTTGAAAAGATTTTCTTTCTTATCTACTAAGTCTCTACTTAGTTCACTTCTGTAAATTATGTGCGATGAGAATGCGAAAGATTATCTTCTTTTGTGTACAGATCGGATTATTGAACACGAAGGTGATACGTATCTTGACTGTTTTCGTGGAACTGTCTGTGCGATCTACTTTAAAGCTTCCAACAGAGATTCGAATTCATCTGGCCCGCAGTATTTCCACTGCATCTTGATTTCGGGCTTGTTGTAAGTCAGAGGCTCTTGAGAGCGGGCGTGGAACAGTTATCTGGGCGGAAAGTCTGGTTATCTTTACGGAAACCGCTGAGAAACTATCAGCTTAAACGTGGATGTGCTGACAATTTCAACACACCTTCAGCGGCAGTTTAACTCCTCGTCAATCAGGTAAACAGAAGTTTCAGCTTTGCGTTTTGTGAGGTTAGGTTTGAATTTTTCTGTTCTCGTTTGCGATCTTCAAGAATGTTCTTTTGGACTGATAATGGCACTGTCGCTTCAACCGATGGCAGATTTGTGCAAAATGGCACGGCGCAGACTCCTGTGACGATGCATTTACGCTTGGCGAGGTATGGCATCTTTGTGCCGATATTTTTGTTCAGCGTAACAGGCAACACCTTGGTTATTATGACAGTTCTGTTACTGCGTAAAATGAAAACTGTGCCAATGATCTTTGTAGCAAACTTAGCCGCTTGTGATTTGACGACGACCATATCGAGCATCGCTCCTGATTTAGCAGTGGAAGAGTTAGGATTTTGGCCTTACGGAGCAGTGTTATGTAAAGTTATCTACCCGCTGGCAACGTTTTCTACCAATGCAGCCGCGTTAACTCTTATAATAATCTCTATCGATCGCTACTGTGCCATTATCTGCCCGCTAAACTTGCGGTACCGCATAACGACAGGAAAGTGTTTGAAAATGATTGTCGCAATTCACTGCATCTCATTATCTGCGGTCGTCCCTTACTCCATGGTCTTGAAGACAAACGGAGACGACAAGCCGAGCTGTGAAGAAACCTGGTCGTTAGGGGCGGCGAAGATTTATACTGTGGCTTTGTTCCTGCTGCAGTATGGAGTACCTCTCATTGTTATGTCAGTAGCTTATGCTGTGATAGGGTTTAAGCTTTTCAAGAACACAGGCAAGGCAGCAGCTCTTGCCGGGCATAACGGTTCGACCCCTAATAATCGCAGGAAACGACTACAACATGACGTATCAACTGTTTTAAACCCTTCTCTTCAAAAGCGCAGAAGACAGAACCTTAAAACGGCGCGAATGTTTCTCTTTGTTGTAGCAATATTTCTGGTTTTTATGATGCCGCACCAATTGCTATGGTTAAGTTACGATTATTTGTCGCACACAAGGACTTTCAAGGACAACGAAGAAGTTATAGTACTCGTTTGCAGAGCTTTTACTTATGCAAACTCCGTGCTTAATGTTATCGTCTATGGCGTTTGTAATGGTAATTTTCGGCGTGGATGTTTGTCTGTCATAAAGTGCCATTGCAGCAAAGCTAGTCAAAGAAGCCAGGAAAGAAGAAGAAATAGGGAATCCATGCTTGTTGCTAATCGTTTCAGAAATCTAAAGAGACACAATTCTTCATGTCGCAGCACTACCGATTCGGAAAGTTCATTTGTTATGAGGGAACACAGGTCTAGTAGTCTGCGAAGAGAGATATTTCATGGCAAGGTCATCTCAAATGGGATTAAAAACCCACCTGTTGAGAAACCATTGATAAAGGAGATAAATGAATGCAAGAAAAGCGCGGAAATAAAAGGCAACTTCCAGTGCGTGAAACAACCATCACCTTTATGCGAAAACAAACCCTGCAGAGATTTGCTTCACGAAGCTAAGGTACAGGAATATAATGCCACTTCTAATTGGCTTAGCGAAACAGAAGCACTCTTGAAAAGACTTTGTGAGGAGATAGAAACCACGGGGGAAAGTGATTGTCTCTTCGCACAGCAACGGTGGATGTCTCTAGCACCCAATCGGCACGGAAACAACGAGAAATCACTTTCCTGTTACCTGGAGGAGAATGAAGAAAAAGAGACCATTCTATAGGAACGTATTCTCAGTGATAAGGCTTTTAAAATGTCGTCAACATTCCTGGAAGAAGGGTTTGTTAACATTTTACTTACAGGTTCTGTTTTATTGACATCATTTGTGCCAATTTAAGACGAATTGCTTAATCGGATAAAATTATCGGGAGTTCGACTTGAAAGACGAGAAAAACGTTTCATTTTTATAATGGCGTTTCTAATTTTCAGGAACTGTTTTTCAAATTTCAGGAACCAAGCATGACATTTATTTATAATATTATTCCTCTCCGGCATTGTTGATTCTGCAGTAACAAATCTTTTTTTTTCCAGTAAATGGACAAGAATATAAATTCAGTATTTACGGTGCATCCCGGTAATAAAGCATAATGTCTGGAAAAACCCATCAAGTTTCTCTGAACAACACGCAAAATATTCCAATGGTAAAACAATACGCCATGGAAAGTCAGCAAACTGGTTTGGATAAATTTTAATACTTGGTGATCAGATACAGATTTTTGGAAGAAGGCCGTATTTTACAGAATAAGTATTCTTACTTGCACGAACTTGTGTTATCACTGCAAGTTGACATATGCCAAATCTTGGTGGTATAGTTAACAGTACGAAAACTACAAACGGGCACTTGTGTTTCCACCGTTCTCCGTGAAAATTAATCTGAAGTATTAAACGTAAACAATTCTGAACGGAAGTGATTCAACAGATTTAAGATACAGTTAAAAAGCCGTCAGGTTTTATCGTTTTGCTGTTCCAGGAGGCGAGGAATATGGTCATAATTAACCCGGCCAACTCGTGACAAAAATGTGCCCAGATTTATACGATCACCAAGGTTTGACTAAGGTCTGTCCCAGAAAGATAAGACCAAATGTGAGATATTTTGCAGTTTAAGAGTTCATTATTAACGATGCGAAGATGTGTTCTGAGTAGCAAGAGATACTTGAAGGTTGCATAGGGTAAAATTTATCCAGGTATTTGCTCCTCTGCAAACAACAGAACAGACCATAGAGATTCTCCACTGTGAATTTCTGGCCGTGTCTGCTTTTCGAAATATTGAAAATCACAGTTTTCGACGTATCTGTTAGCCTCTTTTCTTAAACCTTTTTTCAAGGCCAGTAAAGACAGTAAATTGTGTCAAAGTATATATTCAGATGCATAAATTTCTTTTAGGGCATTTTCGCTTTCATTTTACACATTGAAACAAGGTTATACGTAGTTATAAGATATTGTACAAACAGATATAAATTCCAAAAATATTCAAAGGACATGGATTTCGTTAATTTTCGATCTGCTGCAGTTTTTCCCACAAGCTTTCAGCCAGCCAGCTATCCAATGGTTCACACTGAAAGATCTACTCTATTTATATAATATGCATGTACAATTTGAGTTTTGCGACAACACTTTTTGGAAGATTGCGAA